>NW_027555847.1:71823622-72003622 GCF_003287225.1 Phascolarctos cinereus | reverse complement strand
TTGCCATTTTGTTATTTATTTCTAATTCCCTGGTAAAGCATTTATTAGATGAGGAGTGTATTTTTTTTGGTTTGGTCTGCCAAGTAACATAAATATGTCTAGGATAATGAATATATCACATTCAAAAGGTTTTAAAAATTGAATAGTTTTAAAATTAAATTGAGATAATTTAAAGTAGGCCTACATTAACCTGCCAATCAGTAGTTTTCTTCCCCACTACAGAAATTATTTTGTAATTTAATTTGGAAAAATTTTGTGTTCACATTTTTGCCTCCCTGTAGAATGGAAAATATTTGAAAGGAGGGGCAGTCTTTTGTTCTTGCCTATGTAACCAGGTAGAGTGAGTGGAGCATAGTAGTTCCTCATTAAATATCTGTTGAATGAATGAATCAACTGGTTCCAGAAAAGAAATACTTTTCAACAACTTTAGTACTTGAAGAGTCAGAATATTTTGGAAATGTGACCAAAAGAAAATTTAGTATTCGCTTGCAGTTCTTAGACTAAATTTACTTTTGAATGGTGCATTCCAGGCAAAATTCTTGGCAGAGTTATACAATCCTAATTTATCTGAAGCTTTTGGACTCACTTGAAAGTTTTTTAATTAGAGTTCAAAGTGTTCTATTAATTAGGACATAAAACAATTAGGTATATACAGGCCATCTAAGTATAATTAGAGCTGTTCATTAGGGATTTACTTAATAGGGGTGTCCACTTAATTGGCAGAGCATGCCTGGAGCACTGTTACCTGCATTGTACTGACATCAAAAGCCACTTTATTGGGACACTTCTGAGAAGTGATATCATGTAACAGGGATGGCTTACTCTGAGTACAGTATACTGATGCTCTCATTTTCACATGAAGCCAGGGCACAGATAGACACAAGTTTGATTTATAAGCCCTAAGAAACATAAAGTGATGAATTGCTGAAAGCTCCAAAATCTAAGAGTAGAACTGTCTTCTGCTGATGACCATTCAATAAACCATTCAATAAACAAGCAGGTTCTCCCTCACTTAAATCCAATTCACTTGCATCACTTTCCTAATGTCATGATCCTCTTTAAGAACAAAGGACAAACAATAACAACAATCTGTTAAATGGTGTCACTATGACAGACTTAGTCCCAAGTACTGAGGATACATAGAGAGAAATTAAACATACCCTGTCCCTGATGAGCTTTCATTCTATGACAGAAGAATACTACACATGTAAACATATACTACCGAGCTTTCATTCTATGACAGAAGAGTACTACACATGTAAACATATACTACCTATCTATCATCTATCTATCTATCTATCTATCTATCTATCTATCTATCTATCTATCTATCTATCCATCTACATGCATCATTTTGGAAGGAAATCATTAGAATGTGAATAAATTAAGAAATAAGTGGAAGTGCTTGAGTTGAGTTTTGAAGAAAACTAGGAATTCTAAGAGGTGGAGGAGAGCAGGGATGATAGTCTAGGTAAGGACAACAACTTGTGCAAATTCAGAGATGGAAAATAAAATGCTCTGGGTAAAGAAAAGCAAGAATAATAATTTGGCTAACTGAAGAGTATGCAAAAGAAAATTATGTAAAATCGTCCTTGAAAGGTTATATGAAGCCAGATTGTGATGCACTTAAAATGTCAAAGAGAGGAGTTTTCATTTCTTCCTAAAGGTAATCAGAAATCACTATCTTGTATTGAGTAGGGAAGGTTTTTTGTTTGTTTGTTTGTTTGTTTGTTTTTACTTTTTAGGCATTTGGGGTTAAGTGACTTGCCCAGGGTCACACAGCTAGTGTCAAGTGTTTGGTCTCAGGATGCATTTGAACTCATGTCCTCCTGACTTCAGGGCTGGTGCTTTATCCACTGTGCCACCTAGCTGCCTCTTGAGTAGGGAAGTTCTACAGTTAGACTTGTGTGTTGAGAATATCATTGTGCCAGTTGTTCGGTGGAGTAAGTGACAAGGGAGAAAGGAGGCAGAGAGAACAATTAGGAAACGTATTGAATTAGTATAGACAACAGGGAAGAAGGGCCTGAATTAAAGTAGTGACTGTATGAGTGTACAGAAAAGGATGGATTTGAATCAGTCAATAAGCATTTACTAAGCACTTACTATGTGCCTGGCATCTTCCTAAAAGCTAGAATAAAGGAAAAAAAAAGTGGTGCCCAACCTCAAAGAGATCACATTCTAATGGGGAAGACAACAGGCAACCAGCTATATAAAGGCAAAATATATATGGGCCCAAGCTGAGACTTTTGTCCCTTATCCCAAAAGAATTTAGGTACCTTTTTTGAGGGGGGAATGATGGGGTACAGGGTTTGGAACTCCCTCTTTGATCTCTTCTTGAATTCTCCCACTTGATCAAGGAAGTTTCTAGTGTTTGCCTGAGGCTACATACATAATCCTATCAGCTGGTCTTTCCCTTAAATGATGAAATGGTTTTTAAAAATTAATAAAAACATTTACATTTTCTTTTACATTTCAGTGGCTTTGGATTTCTATCGAAAGTTCCATCCATAGTAATTTTTAAGGTGTTGTCTACTGAATAAAATCAACAATACATCTTCTCAGGAGATTTCTAACCATATCTTCCTATAAAAAGAGAATTAATAAATTTCAGAACATTTTGATTAAGAGCTCCAAACATAATGGAAATAAATGTAAGGCCTAACAGTAATTGATGATGTTTGGCAGAGTAGTTGCATAGATATATTTTTAATTGTGTAAAGATAATGCTAATCAATTAGATGATTTGAATGACAATTAAATGCTTGCGTCTCCATGGCTGGGACAGGTAGCAGAGTTAACATTTGAATAGTTTGTAGTTTGTATAGTCTGGTCATGCCTAGGCCTTTTGTATTCATGTAAGGTGACAACTACTACTTTTTGAACAAGAAGATATTCTGAATATAATAAAAAAAAAACTTGTGGGAAGAGAAATATCATAACCCTTCCCCCCACAGAGATTATGCTAGTTGTGTTTTTTTTTTCCCTTAAAAAATATTGAGACATTACTTGAAACTTGGCTGGCTCAAGGAACTAAAGGCTCAGACTGTTATCAATGTTTCTTCATTGTCTGAATACAAAACAACCAGGAGGACATGGAAGGTGAGAGGCTAGTCTCCTAGGCTTGTCCAGTTGGCACTTTACTCAGCCAAATAAACTTGAGTTGTCCTCAGTATCTATCTTTGTTGAATATTCTTCTGCTATGGCTAACTGTATTTCTTTCTTAACTGTTGAATGACCTACTGTTGTCTCATTTCCTTTAATATCAAGCCTCAAGTGTAAGTGTACTGGCCGTGAGTTAGGCCCAATTCAGAGCTAGAATTAAAAAGATGAAAAGAAGCTCAATGAGTGAAAAATGAAGAGTCCAGGTAAAGGTTAAATTCACTCTGAATCTCTTCACACAGGAAGAGGAAAATCAAACATGATACATACAGAAAGGTAGACATACTAACACAAATGGATTAGTCTTTCAAACATGGAAAAAAACCTATTTTTGTAAACCTTGGCAATTTTTTTTGAATTTACAAACATAATACTTATTTGATCATTATCTCCTATATCAAAAAGAATTAAAAGAATTTCACCAATTAAGGTAGAATGGTTTTTGATTTTTTTGGTTGTTGTTATGATCAATTAAGCTGATAGTTTTCCTAATATTGAAACAGCCCTGCATTCCTGGTCATGGTGTGCTATTCTTGTGATAAGTTGCTGTAATCTATTTGCTAATATTTTATTTGAAATTTTTGCGTCTATATTCATTAGGGAAATTGATCTATAATTTTCTTTCTCTGTTTTGACTCCTCCCGGTTTAGGTATCAGCACCATATTTGTACCATAAAAAGTAGACTCCTTCTTCATCTATTTTCCCAAATAGTCCATAAAAGTATTGGAATTAATTGTTCTTTATATGTCTGATAGAATTCCCTGGAGATTTTTTCCTATGGAGTTCATCAACAGCTTGTCTAACTTCTTTTTCTGAGATGGAGTTACTTAAGTATTTCACTTCCTCTTCTGTTAATCTGGGCAATTTATTTTTTGTAAATATTCATCCATTTCACTAAGATTTTCAAATTTATTGGCATTCAGTTCAGCAAAATACTTCCTAATTACTATTATATTTTAATTTGCTCTTCCTTGGTGGCAGATTCACCCTTTTCATTTTTGATACTGGTAACTTTGTTTTCTTCTTTTTTAAAAAATTAAATTAACCAAGGATTTATCTGTTTTATTGTTTTTTTTTCATAAAACCAGGTCTTAGTTTCATTTATTAGTTCAATAGTTTTCTTACCATCAATTTTCTTAATTTCTTCTGTGGTTTTCAGTATTTCTAATTGTTGTTTAATTTAGGATTTTTAATTTGTTTTTTTCTAGCTTTTTTTTTAATTGTATGCCCAATTCATTAAATTCCTCTTTTTCTATTTTATTCATGTAAGCCCTTAGAGATATAAAACTTTCCCTAAGAACTGCTTTCCCTGCAACCAATAAGTTTTGGTATATAGTGTCATTATTGTCATTCTCTCTTTTTAAAAAAGTTTTATTAATTTATTTTGAATTCTCAACAATCACTTCCATATGCTTTTGAGTTGAAAATTTTTCTCCCCCTTCCTCCCACCTACCTTCCCCAAGATGACACAAAATCTTATATAGGCTTTACATTTACATTCCTATTAAACATGTTTTCACATTAGTGAAGTTGTAAGTAAAAATAAAAACCAACAGGAGGAACCATCAGAAAGATGAAACAAAACTCAACTGAAGGTAAAAGTAAGTGATAGTGATTCAACTTCCATAGTTCTTTCTTTGGATGTAGACAGCATTTTCCATCCCAAGGCCTCTGGAGATGTCTTAGATCCTCATAATGCTGAGAAGGGTTCAGTTTAACAATCTTAGTCAGTGTGTAACTTGGCTATTATTGTGTACAAAGTCCTCTTGGTTCTGCTCACTTCACTCAGCATCAGACCAAGTAAGTCTTTCCAGGTTTTTCTGAAGTCAGCCTGTTCATCATTTCTTATAGCACAATAGTATTCCATTACATTCATATACCACAACTTGCTCAGCTATTCCCCAGTTGATGGGCATCCTCTCAATTTCCAATTCTTTGCCACCACAAAAAGAGCTGCTATGAATATTTTTGTACATGTGGGTCCTTTTCCCATTTGTTTGATCTCTTTTGGATATAGCCCTAGAAGTGCTATTGCTGGATCAAAGGGTATGCAATTTTTGTAGCCCTTTAGGCATAGTTCCCACTTGCTCTCTAAAATGGTTGGTTCATTTCACAACTCCACCAGCAATGTATTAGTGTTCCAATTTTCCCACATCTTCTCCAACATTTATCATTTTCCTGTTTTGTCATGGCGGCCAATCTGATAGGTGTGATGTGGTACTTCAGAGTTCTTTTCATTTGCACTTCTCTAATCAATAACTATTTAGAGCATTTTTTCACATGACTGTAGATGGCTTTAATTTCTTCATCTGAAACAAACCCAGGAACTATATGAACACAATTGCAAAACACTTTTCACATAAATAAAATCAGATCTAAATAATTGGCAAAACATCAGCTGCTCATGGGTAGGCTGAGCTAATATAAAAATGGCAATTCTACCCAAGCTAACTTACTTATTCAGTGCCATACCAATCAAACTACCAAAAAAATTATTTTATAGAGTTAGAAAAAATAATAACAAGATCCACAATATCAAAGGAAACTAACAAAAAGAAATGCAAGGGAAGGTGGCCTAGCAATTCCAGATCTAAAATTGTATTATAAAGCAACAATCATCAAAACTGCTTGGAAATGGATAAGAAATAGGCAGGTGGATCAGTGGAATAGGTTAAACATGCAAGACACAGTAGTCAATGACTACAGTTATCTATTATTTGATAAACCCAAAGACCTCAGCTTCTGGGATAAGAACCCACTCTTTGACAAAAACTGCTGGGAAAACTGGAAAAGAGTATGGCAGAAACCAGGCATAGACCCAAATCTCACACCATATACCAAAATAAAGTCAAAATGGGTTCATGACTTAGATATAAAGGCTGATACCATAAGTAAACTGGGAGAACAAGGAATAGTTTACCTATCAGATCTATGGAGAACAGAAGAATTCATGACCAAACAGGAGATAGAGAACATTATGAAAAGCAAAATGGATAATTTTGATTACATTAAATTGAAAAGTTTTTTGCAAAACAAAGCCAATGCAACTAAGATTAGAAGGAAGGTAGAAAATTGGGAAAGAATTTTTACAACCAGTTCTCTGATAAAGGCCTCATTTCTAATATATACATAGAGAATTAAGACAAATTTATAAGAACACAAGCCATTCCCCAATTGATAAATGGTCAAAGGATATGAACAGACAGTTCTCAGATGAAGAAATTAAAGCCATCTATAGTCATATGAAAAAATGCTCTAAATCATTATTGATTAGAGAAATGCAAATCAAAACAACTCTGAGGTACCACATCACACCTATCAGATTGGCCAACATGACAAAACAGGAAAATGATAAATGTTGGAGAAGATGTGGGAAAATTGAAACACTAATACATTGTTGGTGGAGTTGTGAAATGATCCAACCATTTTGGAGAACAATTTGGAACTATGCCCAAAGGGCTACAAAAATGTGCATACCCTTTGATCCAGCAATAGCACTTCTAGGGCTATATCCAAAAGAGATCAAACAAATGGGAAAAGGACCCACATGTACAAAAATATTCATAGCAGCTCTTTTTGTGGTGGCAAAGAATTGGAAATTGAGAGGATGCCCATCAACTGGGGAATAGCTGAGCAAGTTGTGGTATATGAATGTAATGGAATACTATTGTGCTATAAGAAATGATGAACAGGCTGACTTCAGAAAAACCTGGAAAGACTTACTTGGTCTGATGCTGAGTGAAGTGAGCAGAACCAAGAGGACTTTGTACACAATAACAGCCAGTTACAATGACTAAGATTGTTAAACTGAACCCTTCTCAGCATTACAAGGATCTAAGACATCTCCAGAGGCCTGGGATGGAAAATGCTGTCCACATCCAAAGAAAGAACTATGGAAGTCGAATCTATCACTTATTTTTACCTTCTGTTGAGTTTTGTTTCATCTTTCTGATGGTTCCTCCTGTTGGTTTTTATTTTTACTTACAACTTCACTAATGTGAAAATATGTTTAATTGGTATGTAAATGTAAAGGCCATATCAGATTGTGTGCCATCTTGGGGAGGAAGGGGGAGAAAAATTTTCAACTCAAAAGCATATGGAAGTGATTGTTGAGAAATCAAAAAAAATTAATAAAATTTAAAAAAAAATTCTTCATCTGAGAACTGTCTGTTCATATCCTTTGACCATTTATCAATTGGGGAATGGCTTGTGTTCTTATAAATTTGTCTTAATTCTCTATATATTTTAGAAATGAGGCCTTTATCAGAGAGAGTGGTTGTAAAAATTCTTTCCCAAGTTTCTACCTTCCTTCTAATTTTAGTTGCATTGGCTTTGTTTGTGCAAAAACTTTTCAATTTCATGTAATCAAAATTATCCATTTTGCTTTTCATAATGATCTCTGTCTCCTGTTTGGTCATGAATTCTTCTGTTCTCCATAGATCTGATAGGTAAACTATTCCTTGTTCTCCCAGTTTACTTATGGTATCAGTCTTTATATCCAAGTCATGAACCTATTTTGACTTTATTTTGGTATATGGTGTGAGATTTGGGTCCATGCCTAGTTTCTGCCATACTCTTTTCCGGTTTTCCTAGTAGTTTTTGTCTAAAGAGTGGGTTCTTATCCCAGAAGCTGAGGTCTTTGGGTTTATCAAATAATAAATTACTATAGTCCTTGACTACTGTGTCTTGCATATTTAACGTATTCCACTGATCCACCTCCCCATTTCTTATGCAGCACCAAGCAGTTTTGATGATTGCTGTTTTATAACACAATTTTAGATCTGGAATTGCTAGGCCACCTTCCCCTGCATTTTCTTTCATTACTTCCTTTGATATTCTGGACCTTTTGCTTTTCCAAATGAATCCTGTTATTTTTCTAACTGTATAAAATAATTTTTTGGTAGTTTGATTGGTATGGCACTGAATAAGTAAATTAGCTTAGGTAAGATTGTCATTTTTATTATATTAGCTCGGCCTACCCATGAGCAACTCATGTTTTTCCAGTTATTCAGATCTGATTTTATTTGTGTGAAAAGTGTTTTGTAATTGTGTTCATAGAGTTTCTGGTTTGTTTTGGGAGGTAGACTGCTAAATATTTTATAATGTCTACAGTAAGTTTAAATGGGATTTCTCTTTCCGTCTCTTGCTGTTGGGCTTTGTTGGCAATATACAGAAGTGCTGATGCTTTATGTGAGTTTATTTTATAAGCTGCAACTTTGCTAAAGTTGTTTATTTCAAGTAGTTTTTCACTTGATTCTCTAGGATTCTCTAAGTATATCATCATGTCATCTGCAAAGAGTGATAGCTTTGTTTCTTCTTTGCCTATTCTAATGCCTTTGATTTCTTTTTCCAGTACAATATTGAATAACAGTGGTGATAGTGGACATCCTTGTTTCACCCCCGATCTTTTTTGGAAATGTTTCTAGCCTGTCCCCATTACATATAATGCTTGCTCAAGGTTTTAGATAGATGCTATTTATTATTTTAAGGAAGACTCCATTTATACCTATGCTTTCTAGTGCTTTTAATAGGAATGGGTGTTGTATTTATCAAAAGCATTTTCTGCATTTATTGAGATGATCATGTGGTTTCTGTTGATTTTGGTGTTGATACGCTCAATTTTGCTGATAGTGTTGCTATATATTGAACCAATCCAGCATTCCTGGTATGAATCCTACCTGGTCATAGTGTATTATTCTTGTGATAAGTTGCTGCAATCTATTTGCTAGTATTTTGTTTAAAAATTTTGCATGTATATTTATTAGGGAAATTGGTCTGTAATTTTCTTTCTCTGTTTTGACTCTTGTTGGTTTAGCTATCAACACCATATTTGGTCAAAAAAGAATTTGGCAAGACTCCTTCACTTATTTTCCCAGTGGCAGATAATAGAATCATCAAAGGCACTAACACATTGCACAATGCAGGCATAAATCCACCATCTGTGAATGTCAACATATATTGGCTTAAAAAGAATATGAATAAATAAACAAGCAAATGAATGAATGAATGGATTATTGCATAAGTCAAAATATGAATAGAGACATAAATGAATGAGAAAATAAATAGATGAATTAATAGAAAGATAGGCAAATGAATGAACAAAATTAATCATGTGATGGACTATGTATTGCATTTCTCAAAACCTCCATTTCAAATTATTGTTTTCTGGTATCCAGCACTCCACTTATATATAATCCCTGTAATTGCAAGAGATAATTGCCCACCACTACCCCATATCACTGAGAAAATTGAAGTCATATGTTCAGAATGTTCACCTGTCTACTTTCCATTACTGATAACTGGTAATCTATTTTATCCTACTTACACATATCATAGAGAACATTCTTATTGTTTTCTAAGTTCCATTGAGCTCAACCACAACTTTCTTTCCCAGGATGTTATTCTAGAAATCATCCCCCTTCTCTCTCATACTTCTTCAATTGCTACAACATCATGACCTTATCCCAATATAATTACAAAGATGTTCCAAATTTCTCCAATCTTTTAAACGTAGCCAAATGAAAATCTTTAACTCTTCTTTCCCATCTAGTAATCGTCACATAGTTCCCTCCTATCAAACTTCTGAAGAAATCATATCTACATTTGGTGGTTAATATTCCTCCCTATCTCTTTTCTCCTCTAAGAATAGAGACAACTTCATAACCAACAAATTCAATGAACTTTTTTGCCCTCAAAGCCATTTGTTCTCCACAATATTCTTGCATATCATATGTTGCTTGGAATACCTGGATTCAAGTCTCTCCTCAGACACCTCCTTAGCTGTGTGACCTTGGCAAATCATTTAATCTCTCTTAGACTCAGTTTTCTGATCTGTAAAATAGGGTTAATAATAGCACTTGCCTCCCAGGGTTGTTTTGAAGACCAAAATGAGAACCAAATGAGAGTATGTGTGTGTATGTGTGTGTGTGTGTGTGTGTGTGTACATACATACACATATGTATGTGCACATATATGTATGCATCTATATATACATATATGCATGTATGGATGGACATGTGTGTATACACATACAGAGAGCATTATAAACCTTAATGTGTTAAATAAATGATCATTATTATCATTATCATCACCATCAGTTAGACATACTGTCTTTTTTAATATTCTCTCCTACTTCAGCTTCATCTCACTCCCTTCTTCACCTTTCCTTCTGACTTTCCAACAGCTCTTTTTCTGTCTCCTCTTGTTCCCTGTTTCTTTTTTCCCTGACTCTTTATAGTACATGTTCATGAATGTTATGTCCTTGGGCCTCTTCTCTCATCATTTTCCTCCCTTGACAGTTTTGTACCTGTAATCTCACTTCAACTACTTGCCTCTATTCAGATGAATTTCAAGTTTATATCTCCAGCTCTGACCTCAATGTTCAATTCCACAAATGAATCTCTAACTCCTAAAGACAACACCATCTGGCTGTCCCACTAGCATCTCAACAAATCCACAATTATTCTTCCTTCCCCTAAACTTTGTCTTTTCCTTGACTTCACTATTTACAATAGTATTATTATTGACCTAATTTCCCATCTTTGAAACTTGGCATCACATTGGATTCTCCTTTAATTCTTCAAATCTAATATTTTTATGTGCCTTGTTGCCTCTACTTTTACAATATCTCATCTCTTTTCCCACAACCAGACCTTTAAAACCATCCAACTAGAATATTACAGTAGACTTGTGAAAGGTGTTCCTGTCTACACCCTGTTCTCTTCTCCAGTCTAACCTTCATGCTAGTCCCAAACTCATCTCACATTTATGTAATTATTACCATAAACAATAAATAAATAAAAATTTTCAGTTTCTTTTAATTTAATAAGTGCAATTTAAAGTATTTGTCTGATATTCAAGGCCCTCTATGGCTTACCTCTTTAGTCTGAAATGGAAGAACTAGGACCAACAAGTACAAGTTGTAATGGGATAAAGTTAGATTTGATGCCAAAACAAACTTCCAAACCCAAAACCTTTCTAACAAGTAGTGCTGTCTCAAAACAGAAATTGCCTGTGTTCAAAGATAGTAGTTTTCTCTTCTTTGAAGGACTTCTACCAT
The DNA here is from genome assembly GCF_003287225.1 of Phascolarctos cinereus. Lineage (NCBI taxonomy): Eukaryota > Metazoa > Chordata > Mammalia > Diprotodontia > Phascolarctidae > Phascolarctos > Phascolarctos cinereus. The sequence goes on along the minus strand of NW_027555847.1, from coordinate 71,992,403 downwards.
AGGATGGATTAGGGGAATGGTGCACAAGGAGTGAGCATAGCAATGGCACAGTCATTTCCCTAGGATCAGATATATTAATGTCATGGTCTTCCATGGGGTTTCCAATGAAGCTCCCTCAGTAACTGGTAATCCAGTTGTGTGGATAACCCAGTGGCTTCTGATACCTGGGATTCTTATATTTGGGAGCACTTCTGCTGGGAAGCCCAGCAGGATGTCTATGGTCAGAGAGTCTTTAAAGGTGCTTAATAAATCTAGCAGAAGTTACTCCCAACAGATTTTAGACACTAAATGGAACTAGACAATAGTGTGCTAACTTCTAAACAGCTGCAATTTGCTAATGGAAGATATTATAGGTTTTGCATTTTTTCAAGAAAATAATAGTGACTCTTAACCAATGATCTTTGAAAGTATAGTCACTTAACACTGGTGGGGCCTCATGGGGCCCTTCCACACACTTCACAAATAAATTTACTATGATCTCAAGATACAATGCAGTTTTCATCCCTATAATGCCTACTATATGGATGTGAAGGATCTCTGCTTTTGTCAAAATGGGAAAGTCATAGTAAGGCACAACAAAATCAAGTGATTTACCCAAGAGTAAGAATCAGAGTCATACTTTGAACCTATCTTCCTGGTGAACTTTACCTATCATAACATGTTTCCCCAAATCTGTAGAATAAAATAGGCAATTAATAAATGTTTTTAATTGTTCACTTGCTAATTTATAGATATTTAGTACATAGAGTAAAAGATGTTTGTCAACCACCGGTTAAAAAATGATAGTAGTTGTTATATTTAGTCTAATTCATAGAATTCATGGAAATAATGTTCATGTCAATTTCTCCTAATTTTTCGAAGACTAGTTGACTGAATGATCATGTATGTGGTTATTATATCTGATGAGTTGACTGAAGAGATAACCAATTTCCTGGCAAGCAGGTAATCTTAAATTTGATGGTGTCATATTAACACTTTCATATGCCCTTCTCTAAGTTCAAAGACTCTATTTCCAAGGATAAATTGAAAGGCAATAAAAATGAACAGGCAGGTTAGTTTTGAAAAGAATGTACCAACATTAAATAAACTAAAATTAATGATTATATATGCAGTAATCACAATTCTCAATTAAGAGAACAAAAAATAGAAGGAGAATATAGACTAACTTGAATTCTGACAAATTAAATGTTCACGATAATAATACAGAGGAAAAGTGAAAAATGAAGTCAATTATCCGAATCTCGTATTACAAATTAGATCAAGTCAAATAATTCATGTACACATACTTTGTAAACTGCTATGTCATACAAATGTAAAATGTTATTAGAATGTAGATATAGTTATCAATTAAGCTTAACTCTTAGAGCTTGTTGGGAAGCTTTTCTTATTCCACTTAGTAACTTTTTAATGACTTGATTCCCTAAAGAGAAGGAGGGAAGGTATTCCATTTAATTAAATGTGTTAAAACATTGAAATCTGAAGATCACAACAACCAGCTGTTTCATTCTCTTCAATTAATGACACTCTGAGTTTTTGTTATGCAATAAGGACACTGACTAGATCATATGTAGAGCTTTGTGTAGGAAGAATGAGGAGAAAAATGAACAGATGTTGGCAACATATGTTCTACTTAATTTTATGAAATGGTCTTGGCAACAATTTTTCACTGCATTCACTGGTCAAAATGACAGTTAATCTACAGTAAGGAATATCAATATTTTAATACAGAAATTTTAATACAGAAATATTCTTAAAGAGTTGCATGGTATATATATATATATATATCCTTGTAGTTCAACTTCAAGCTCACCACATCACAAAAGATTAGAGCTTGATGTCTCCAATATATTATTTGTCATAGGAAGCTGGATCGGGTATTTGAGACCACCTGTCTAGATATGCACTCTCTATTCCAGTCAAATCGGTCTTCGAAATGTTCTTCATATACAACATTCCATCTATCACTACCCTGTTTTTGTACAGGTAGTCTCCTATGTCTTTAATGTACTCCCTTTTCATCTTTGCCTCATGTAATCACTAACTACCTTCAAATACAGCTCAGGTTTCATCTCCTAGAAGAGATCTTTCTACTCTATATGTTAATGCTAGTGTATCTTGGAATGACTTTGTATCTCACTGTGTATACTCACGTTCGTGGGAAAGCTGAGACAGGATATAAATTATTCGAGGTAGGAACTACTCTTCTGTTTTATCTTCAGGGTTTTGTATGTAGTACATTCTTAAATATCTGTCAAATTTAATGGAATTTAAGATAGAAATGTAAATATTTTGAGACATCATTCTTGTTTTTTAAAAATTTAACTTGGCAGAATTCAAAAATGGTCCTAATAAAGGTAAGTACTTTTTTCTCCTTGTTGATTTTGTATTGTGAAAATTCACATGGGCTTATTTGCATCGTAAACACAGTGGCAGGTATGGTTTTTTGTGCCACTTCCTCCAGCTAAGAGAATACCTATGAAGGAGATGTGGATGATGGGTAAGCTTTTTAAATGCAAGTTTTGGGAATAATAGACACAAGAGGAGTTTCTTTTTAAACCTGAACTTGCCTTTGAGTCAGAGTCTATCCTTCAACTTGTAATATTCAAGCAGTGAACACCAACTGTCTTGTTCATTAGCATAGAAACAGGAAGTCAGTTTTTCAACATATATTCATCAGCTATTTTCTTGGTGTTATAGTGGACAAAGGGTTAACCTAATGAAAGCTTAGACTGACTGCCAGAGGTCTAGTCAAGTAATAGTTCAGGTCCAAAGTCACAATGTACCTTGTGGTTTTCAGAATGCTGTAAGAATCCTACTTACTCAATAAACTCCAGTAGCTCTCTTATCACCTCTCAAATCAGAGATAAAATACTCAATTTGGCATTTAAAGCCCTTCATGACATAATTCCCCCACTCCCAAACTTTATAGTCTTCATACACTTTGCAACCCAGTCTCCTTATTCTTTGAATGACATTGGTTTCTTTGCTGTTCATTGAAAAAAAAAAGACCCCATCTCCTAACTCCAGGCATTTTCTTTGGCTGTTCATTATTCATGGAATTATTTCACTCCTCATCTCTATCTCCTGACATCTTTGGCTTCCTTCAAGTCCCAGGCAAAATCACACCGTCTACAAAAAGCCTTTTTCCGATCCCTCTTAATTCTAGGACCTTCCTCCTGACATCTTTGGCTTCCTTCAAGTCCCAGGCAAAATCACACCGTCTACAAAAAGCCTTTTTCCGATCCCTCTTAATTCTAGGACCTTCCCTAAATTGATTATTTCTTATTTATCTTGTATATTTATTTTCATTATACCTCTCCAACTATATTGTGTGCTCTTGGAGATCAGGGTTGACTCCTTATGTATCCCTAATGTTTAATATTGTATATGGAACACAATAGGTACTTATTATATATTTACTGGTAGACTGACTCTCTACTTGTTTCTTGGTAAAGAAGAAAGCAGCAGTTTGAGAAATAATTGGTCATAGAACTATACATGCACATTAAGTCCTTAGACTATTATAGAATAAGAACCCTCTCTTCTGGATCCTAGGTTCCTTTGTTTCTTAGAAGCAGACATGAATTTTAATATTATCTTCTTTCCAATTCCCTTTTCTCCTCCAAGACTTTCTAGTTTTCCCTCCTCCTTTGCTAGATCTTTTTTTTTTTAGCTAAATCATGTTTTTAGCTACCTAGTCTAAGGTTATATTTATACTTAATAATAAGCAACATGTAATAACAAGTAATAATGAAAATGATAATTATGATGATGGTAGATTGAAGGACATAATTAATATAGGACTTTAATTTTTGCATATCATCTCATTTTATCCTCACCACAATCTTCTGAATTAGATACTATTATTTCCCTTTTTATTGATAGGCAAACTGAAGCAGCAGAGGCTAAATGACTTGCTAAGGCTAACATAGCCAGTAAGTCAGTGTGTTAGGCCACATTTGAACTCAAGCATTCTTGACTCTAGGTCCAACACTCTATTCACGGTGTGAACCAACTGCCATATTTACACAATTGTTGAAAAGTTATTCCACATATTAAACTGAAATATTTGTCTCTAAAACTTCTATCTGTTGATATTGGTCCTACTGTCTTATTAGAATAGTAACATAATATTATTCATAGTGATTTAAATGCTATTTTGCAAATCGTCTCTAGGGATCTAGTATATCTAACTTTACTAAGATTCTATTCATCTCCTTTAGTTCTTGCTTATTTATTTTATGGTCAGCTTTATCTTGCACTGAGAAAACAAAGTTTAAGTTCCCCACTACTATAATTTTATTGTTCATTTTCTCCTCTAACCCATTTAACTTTTCCTTTAAGAATTTGGATTCCATTGCATTTGGTGTATATATGTTTAGTGTTGATATTAATTCACCTTCCATGTTACTTTTTGGAAAGATGTCATTTTCATGCTTATCCCTTTTTTAATTTGTTCTGTTTTTTTCTTTGCTTTTTTTTATACCATGATTGCTACCCCTGCCTTTTTCACTTCAGTTGAAGCATAATAGATTTTGCTCCATCCACTTGTTTGTAACTCTGTGCATCTCTCTGTTTCAAGTTTGCTTCTTGTTAAGAAGCATATTGTGGGATTTTGGTTTCTTAACTGGTCTGTTATCTGCTTTCATTTTTTGGGTAAGTCCTTCCCATTTACAATTATGATTATTAATTATTCATTTCCTTTCATTCTATCTTCTGTTTATCCTTCTCTCTCTTTGTCCTGTCCATCCTCTAAAATCTGTTTCAGCTCTGAATACTTACTTCTTTTATTTGCCTTTCCTTTTATCACTCCCCCCTTGCCCACCACTTTTATGTGAGATAATTTTCCTCATTCTTTGTCTCACTTCTCTGTCCTCTTTTTTTCCATTCATTTTTTTCATCATTCCAGCATAACAGCTCACCAATCTACCCTCTTTCTTTGTAGAATCAATCTCATAATTATAAAGTTCTTAGGAAATATATGTATCATCTTTTCATATAAAGAGGAGAGAGAGAGAGATATTATCTTGTCATTATTTAATTGTCTAAGTTTTTTATGCTTAATATTTTCTGTTTTTAATCCATTGTTACTGTTCTCTTGAATGAGAAAATCAAAATATATTTTGCTTCAGCCTTTCTTTTTAACCACTTGAATATTTATGTTTTGAATTGTGTGTAAGTATATTAAAAGATACATACACATATTATTTGGTTTTGATTTGTAATCCATTTTATTCTTCTATTTATTGAGAAAATTTATACCATTCACATTCAGGTTATATTATTACTTGTGTATTTTCCTCCATCATTTCTTTTGATTGTTTTTTGTCTCTGTCTCCCACTTGTTGTTTTACAAAGAGGAACATGGTAGAAAAGGGAAAGGGAAAGGGGAAAAGCTATTTATATAGTACCTATTATGCCAAGCACAATGCTAAATGCTTTACAAATATTATTTCATATGAACCTCACAACAAACTTGGGAGGTAGATGCTAATATCATTCTCACTTTAAAGCTGAGGAAACTTAGGTGAACAGAGGATATATTACTCACCTATGGTCACACAACTAAGTAAATGTTTGAAGTTAGATTTTAACTTAGCTGCCACAAGAAGACTGTGGGCAACAGTAGTGATTTATAGCTAAAGCAATCTACTCCCACTTCACTGCCCTTCTTCTCTTCCCTTCACCCACCACAAATCACTAGTTCTTATATTTTGTTTCTTCTTTTTAATCCCTCCTTTGAAATGTACCCTCAGAAGTCAAAGTGTGTTTTGTACCTGACTCTTTCCTGTCCAAACTATTTTCCTTTTAAAACTACTTTCTCCTCTTTTCCTACTCTCAGTTTCCCAGTTAATTTAATGTATTACTACATTAAAATCTTTGGTTTCTGTGTGTATGTGTGAAGGTGTGTTTAACTCTCCTTATCTGCTTCAGAAACCCTCTGATTGAAGAGGTTAGAGGATGGATATTGGAGAAGTTCTCTTAATTCATTTGCCATTTAAGTAGGGCAGTCACGAAATTCTCATCACTTCTCAGCTAGCTGTTTTCCTGGACTTCATCATTTCCAGAAACTTATCATTCTGCAAAATTAAAACAACTCAAAAACTCTCAGCTCCTCAGATCATTTCCCAACATAGTCCTGTGACTTCAACATTCCTCTGGGGAATCTACCCCAACACCGCACTTTTGTGTTGTCTCCCCCATTAGACTGTAAGCTCCTTGAGAGCAGGAACTGTTTTATGCCTTTTTTTGGTATATTGAATATTTAACATAGTATACCTATCACATATTAGACACTTCATAAATGTTTATTGAATCTGACTTTGTCTGATTGTACATTTACACACACACATACATATGTGTGTATGTGTGTTTCATTTTATTGTATTAAGCTCATGCTATCATTTATACACATGCCTATTCATAGGCTTCATTCTCCCACTTTACTGTAAGCTCAGTTAACTTCTCTGCATAAACAAACAAATAAACCAGAAATAAAAAACAAAGTGAGGATGGGGGGGGAGATGAAATCTTTTACATCTGAGACATCTTCCTGTTCTAAATCTACATCCTATGAATGCTGTGGGCAAGGACATTATTTTGCTTTGTATTTGTATTTCCAGTGACTACTAAAGTTCCTAGTACATAGTAAGTATTTAATAAACATTTGCTACATTGGATTGGGTTTTATTTTATTTTACTGCTATTTTTTTTGGATCTCAGTTCTCTCATATAAGATTAGACATCCCACTTTGGCATCATATGAAATGTAATCATTAGTTCTTTTCTCTCTAAATTCAAATTGTTAATCTTTTTTCAACCGGACACACTCTCACTCCAGCTTAAAACTGGATTGTTTTCTGAAACCTCCCTAGACTTTGATAGACCAACTTAGACCTTTATCTTGCTCAGTTACAGTCCTCACATTAATCCCCAGAAACCACCAGCTATAATAATCTCCCTCACTAATTTTTCCAGTTCCCTGTATGCATTATCTTTTCCTTTAGAATGAACCTTCTTCTAGGCAGGGACTCTCCAAACATGTTTTTATTTGTATTTCTACCACTTATCACAGTGTCTGCCATTCAGTAAGCTTTGAATAAATTCTTGTTGACTAAATGACCTCTGACTTCCCTGATCCATACTACCAAGGGAAAGCAATAAGAAAAGCTAATTTCTCTTTCCACTCTACCATGTAATTATTTTGGTGATTCTCCCTATTGGAAAGACTCTTAAAAACATGTTGGAATTGGAAACAATGCCAATGGGTCCAAAGGTAAAGGGAAGAGGCAGTCCAGTAGCATGCAAAAAGCCTTCAATGTTGAGCAAACTGAGTATAAATTCTGGATCTGACAAATAGCTATTGGGCAAGTTATTTAACCTCTTTGAGCCTCAGTTTCCTTATCTGTAAAACAGGATAATATGGGGTTGTTGTAAAAAAAAAAGGTAATTTTTAAACCTATTAGAATTCATTGGAATAAAAGTTAGCAATTCTTCTCAGTAGGAAATAAAAGATGAATTGAAAAGTCATTCTCTTCTTACTGTTACAGAATATGAATTCCTTGAAGATATGAATTCCTTGAAGCTTATGGTCCATCAGATTCATTTTCTTACATACGAAAACTTAACAGGAATATAATGAAAAGAAATGAGAGCACAGTATATAATGAGCTACCCTCGGACCACTGGCCCAGTTTTTTGCTGTTGTCTGCCTTACCTTTCAAAGAAGGTGAAAAATCCTATTAATATTCCTGGATAATTGTGCTACTCCATTTAGAGGGGTGCTTTTCCCAGACACCAGTGGCAATCAACTGAAGTTCTCGAGCATGAGATTTGATTACTGCTATCTTGGCATGTAAAACCAAAGCATAATTGTCATAAAATTATCAAGCACCTCTTTTAAAATATTCAACAGAGATTACATTTTCATGTCAAAAGGTAATCATTTCCACCACAAGGCACTTTGTGAAAATTCAACACAAAAGTTTCAGTCACTTAAAGAAATTGGAAATGGTTGAAAAATAATTTTCAAAATATCGTGCAAAAGTATTTTATAATTTCTAGAAAAGAGATGGTAATAATATACTTTGAAAATAGGTGACACTTTTCTTCTGAAGTATTCCATCATATTTACAAATATCGTTCTAATGAACCTGCACAGAATTCTTATGTAAGAAATATAAAGTGACAGACTATCTGCTTATTCCTCCTTTTGAGGTCTTCCACTGTTGAGAATGGTAAATGCTGTATATGTAAGGAACATTGTAATATGTTTTATAATCAAGCAATCAATAATTTATTAAGTACCTCACTAGACTTTTAAGAGCATCCGTTTATAGCATGTGCCAGGCACCCTGCTAATTGTTGGGGACAATTGGAAGAGTCCCTTACCTCAAGGAACTTGCACTCTATAGGTAAAAAGAGAAAAGGAAAGGAAGTTACATACTCATGACTATGAAAATATAGAAATATATGAAAAGGGTTTAGAGGGGACATTTTATCATTTTGGGGGAATAGGACAGTGGCATTAGGAGAGACCTTCTGAAGGACATGGCTTTTATTTGAGCAAAAGTTAGAAGGGATGTTTATGGGAATAGTGGAGAGAAAGTTCTTCTTAGAGTAAGAAAGAATCAGGTATACATCTAGCTTTTGATCTGTATTAGCTGTGTGACCATAGATAACTCCTCTAGCTTCTGTGTCCCAGGCAAATCTTCTTTAACTATAACCTTTGTTGTTCGATTGTTTCTGTCATGAGGACTCTTTGTGAAACTCTTTGGGGTTTTCTTTCAAGAATGCTAGAGTGGTTTGCCATTCCCTTCAGCACACTTTACAGATGAGGAAACTGAGGCATAGAAAAGTTAAGTGACTTGCCACGGTTCACACAGTGAACATAGTGAAGTATCTGAGGCTGGATTTAAACTCTGATCTTCCTGACTCCAGGCCTGGCACTCTATTTGCTTTAGTGTAGGAAATTTCCACAATAAAAATCTACATACACACTGATGGTATCCTATACCTGGATCCCTAAAGGAAACAAAATTACAAGAATTAATAAAGATAATAATAATAGTTAAAGCATCTCCTTCTTGGGATTATTCTTTTGTACCATATGGATCTGATCCTATTCATACTTAAACTCTTCATCCTGGTTTCAGGTTCCTGATGATCTGAAATTTAGTGTATTTGACCACAGAGATAGACAAAGGTACAATGGAGACTACCTGAAGCATCTTGCTAGTCCCCTAGTTTGCAAAAGTAAACAGATTGTAGTAAAAGGAAGCTTTGCCACAGTAAACCATGTTTGGACAGAGACATACCCACTGAACTGAAGTTTCCATTAACAAATTGTCTGGATCAATATGAACAGATAACAAATCCAGTGCTGCCCTTTTGGCTCTAATTCCTACATTTCATTGCTTCTATGGACTCTGCCTCCATATCTCTGCTTTCCAACAAGTTCTTATTGTTGTGATTCAGTTTTCTTGGGGTTTCAGACCATTCTACTTACAACTATATGGGAAAGATTGCTGTAATCTGTGTTTAAATAGTAATTTCCCCTCTGTATTTTATCTAAATGAGAAATTAATGCCACAAAAGGTAAAAGATCAAGAAAACAAGATTGGTAATATCATTTTTTTGAGTTCTTTCCTTTCATTTATTTTCATCTTTTATTATGATTACATTTCTTTTTTTTTCTTTACCTTTTCAGCCTTTCAAATTCTGAAAGAGATAAGAGGAGACCTGGTGAATGAATCAATCATTTAACATTTTTCTAAAATTCATTGATAACATTTTTTCATATGCCTAGCACTGTGAAAGGTACTATGGGCATATAAAAAAAAGTGAATTTAGTACGTGTTCTTTAACTTCAGGCAACATAAAATCAATTTGGAGGAGTCCTAAAACTATTTTTGAACCCTGAAAAAAAATTCTGAAGAAATGAAACATTAATCATTATTTCATACCCCATAATTAATATTTTTCTTTAACATCTAGGGATGATTATGGTGACACTAGTTTATGAAGTCACTAAGCCAAGCTCTAAATTGGACAAATACTTTCCAATGTGTAGCCCAAGTCAATTCAGAAATCATTAAGTGCCTACTAAGTACTGACCCATTTACCACATGCTGGGAATACAAAGACAAAACTAAAACAGTCCCTGCCCTCAAGAAGTTTATATTCCATGGGGTGAGGAAGTACAACATGTAGGTAGTTGAGTTGTCATTGTTATTTAGTCATTTCAGACTCTTTGTGGCCCCTTTTGGGGTTTTCTTGGCAAAGATACTGGAGTGGTTTGCCATTTCCTTCTCTAGCTCATTTTACAGATTAGAAAAGTGAGGCAAATAAGGTTAAGTGGCTTGCCCAGGGTCACACAAATAAAAAGTATCTAAGACCAGATTTGAACTCAGGCCTTCCTGATTCCAGACCTGGAACTGTATTCTCTCTGACACCTAGATTCCCTACACAGATGAGTAAATACATATAAATTAAAAAGTAATTTGGGGGATGGGATGTCACTAACACTCAAGAAGTCAATCAAGAAAGTCAAGAAATAAAGAAAGATCAATAACAATTGACATGAATATAACTTTGCAAAGAGTTAGGGATTCCAGGAGGTGGAGAAAACAGACAGCCCAAGCAAATGAATGGAGGAGGGAAATGGAATGCCATGTTTGAGGAATAGCAAATAGGGCAGATTGATTAGAAAGTAGAGTTAGTAAATAAACATTTATTCAGCATCTACTATGTGCACATAAGGCAGGTAGGGTAACAGGGGCATAGTGAAATCAATATGGAAAGACAGGTTGCATCCAGATTGGGAAAGATTTCAAATGTCAAACAAAAGGATGTTCTATTTTATCTAAAAGATACATAGAGACACAATAGGCTGGCTATAAAAATCCCTGGGATTTGTAGTTCTTCCCAATTTGGGAAAAGAGAAAAAAACAACAACATTAAATTAGCCCTCAGAAGGGGGAAAGAGTGAAGTTTTTCGCAAGGGGTTTCCAATGATAACTGTGGGAGCTTTGATATGATCCTTAAGGAGAAAGAGGAGAGAAGAGCCACATGACAATTATTCAGTGAGAGCAGAATGATCAAGGCAGCAATAGTGCCTATAACATATGCATTTCCTTTCATTAGACCATAAGAGATCTTTTACTTAAATGAACAATCTAGGAGATATGTGAGACTGTGTGTTTCATCAAGGTCACTCACCCCAAAAGCAGGAGTGCTGAAAGAAATAACCTGGTTGATGGGAACTAAGGGGCCGACCTTTTCCTACATTTGCCTTTCTGCCTTAATTCCAATTAATTACATTTTAAAAATGTATTTTGTTAAAAATGCATTAAAATTATATTTGATATTACTTCTCCTAAATACCTCTGGCTAAACCTGTCCATATGTTGCCAGGTTTTCCTTTTTTGTAGCATTGAGGTACAAGAGGACTGACACAGAAGAGCAGGTGGCCTCCTAGCGCAAGTTTGAAAGCTCATGCCTAGCTGATTGTTAGAAAGTTGTGCTCTTTAACTGAGAGCAAAAACAAAGCCATCACCAGCTTTCTACATACAGAATTACTATGAAATGTTGGTAATATTTTATCTGCCTGGGGCCCCTTGCAGTGCTGCCTCCCTTAGTTCTGCTGAGGCACTGGGAGACTTCTTTGCGGCAGAGTGCCAAGGCATCTTGTGGTTTTCTGAGCTGGTTTCCCCTGATTCCCCTGTCCTCCCTGAGGCACATGGAGGTCCAGGTGTTGGTGTTTGCCTGCTTGATCACCTGGACTTCAGGAACTCCTCCTGGTTGGCAATTGGAGACTGTAGGATTCGGACAGTTTACCTGGTGTTGGGCTGGAATCAGCAAGGCTGGAAATCTTCAGCAACTCTAGGTTGCTTTCTTCAGCTCCTTTCAGATGAATGTTGCAGGGTGTTTATTCGCCTGGGGCCCTTTGTAGTGCTGCTTCCCTTATATTTACTGAGGCACTGGGAGACACATTTCCTGGGCTACTGCACTACTGCTCCCCATCTTTCTTCTGGTTCAGCTGTTTCAGGGTTTTTTCTGGGGTGATATTTTCTGGGCTTTCAAGTTTGATAGGGGAGGGGAGAGCAGCTACCTTTTTACTCCTCCATCTTGGCTCCTGGAAGCAGAAGTTGTCAATATTTTATAAATTTGCCTAATTGCCATGAGCCAAGATCACATAAGGATTGTCTTTTGATATTTGAGTGAGCAAAATTATGACCAATGGCTGTATGTTACAAGGAGTTGGATTTCAATTAAGTATATAAAGGAAAGTTCTATAATCTTTAAACTGGTGACAACAAAGAAACTATCACATACTTGTTTTCTTGAATTTTCTGAGGCAAATTATATCCTAAGACTTATTGGCTCACGTCACTGAAATGTGACAGTCTGGCTGTCTACTATGGGAGACAAGATCTCATGGACTTTAAAAGATTTAGTTATTAATTGAACAGTAGGCTGATGACTACAGTTGATTATGTTAGCATTCTTCTAGTGTACTCTTTTCATTGTTTAGGGGTTTTTTTGGCAGAAAAGTAACAAAATTGATCAAAGTAGTAAAATAAGCAAAAATGTCAGATATATGAGAATGCTGGATTTAAAGTTCAAACCCCCAAATAAGTAAATTGAGGTCCAGGGAGAGAGGGACCTCACCAAGGTTATATAACCAGAATGTACTAGAACAGTACTCAGAACTATGCCACAGCTTTTGACTCCTTATCCTGTTTTCCCCCATAATTCTATGTAAAAGACACAATTTTAAATTGTTTTCAAAAATTTCATAAAACATTTATTGAACCCCTTCTGCATCCACAGCACTAAAATTGGTAGTGAGGATAGATACCCACACAATTTTCCTAATCCTCACTCTAGAACTCAGAGTGTGGAAGTGGAATATTATAACATAAACTGGGGGAGAGAGGAGAGACAGGCTGAGCATGTATATGCAGGGGGAGAGGCCTCTATCATATCTACAATCTCTGCCAACTCCAGTACTAAGCTCCAGAAAAGGTAAAGGGGTCAAATTTTAGGGAACATGATACATTTGATTTTCTTTCACCTGAACTACCCAAGGAGTAGAGGGCAGAAATACCTACTTCCTTATTAGTACCTATCGCAATAGGCACATCAGAAAACTGGCCTTCAACAAGACAAGGTATAGAGGCTTGTCCTCATGCATTCAATAAAAGAATGATAAAGAAACACTTTCCATGTGTGGGAAAATATAACAATTGAGGAAATATCAGAAGATTGGGGTTGGCAGCTACAGTAGAGATATTCTTGAAAGAACAATCCTATGATTGCAGAGTATTAGAACTGGAAGGTTGCTTAGTGGTCATTTAGTCCAGCTTCCTCATTTTACAGATGAGGAAACCTAAGTTTCCAGTGTCAAATGAACATCCAGTAGGAGGTCCAATATACTTTCCCCACTTTATTGACATTAATCTGTTACTCTCCCGTGTTCCAGCCAAATTTGTGTGATTTCTATTTCCCATCCATAACATTTTGTCTCTATTTGCATGGATTGTCCCCAATGCATGAAATGCCCTTTTCCACCATCTTTACTGCTGAAAATTTTCAACAACCTTCCATATTTATTTTTTTTCATTGCCCAAGTGCTAACCTGCTCCCCCAAATTATGGTGTGTAGATTTCATGCTTAGCTTCTATGCACATGATGTGTCCCCCCTATAAAATATAAATCCCTGAAGGGAAGGAACTGTTTCAGTTTTTTATTTGCATAGTAAATAGCAGTGCCTGACACATAGTAGGCATTTGTTGAAAGTAATGATTGAATACATGAGCTATATTTTTTTAAACTTTTCCATATTTAAAGGTATTTTGGAAATGCAGGTCAAATATATAGTAGAAATGTAAGCATGTGAGTCTTCTGAATAAATGTGACTATTGAATTAATGAATGAATTAAAAAAATATTTATAAACACATATTTTGTGCAAACTACTATAGTAAGCACAAGGCATACAAATAGAAAAGTAAGACAATTTCTTAAGAAATTCACATTTTCGTGGAATAGACATAGAGAAGGTTTCATTTGAAAGGTCATACTACCCTTAAGGTAAAGTCACAAAATATATGGTAATTCCTCTTCTTTAGAGTAATTCCTGCTAGAAAAAAAATTATATTAGTTCCTAATGTTAAATAATTTTACAATCCAAAACACTTTGGTGCCAAGGATTTTCTTTTCTAGGTCTTCAATAGCTGTGACTGAAGTACATTTAGAAACAGTTGCCAGGCTGCGTATCCATGGGGATTTTTTTTCCTGGGATGAAGGCTGCTAAGGTTTGGCTAGAAGCAGGTCTGGCATCTGAGAGGTGCTATAACTCCTAGGGCTCTTGTCAACAGTTGGTTTTTATTCTGGCTTGGCTAAAGCAAAGGGTTATTAATACGTTGACTAATTCAAATGTATGACAGGTCAAGTTATTGCATTCTAAAAGTGCCATAACATTTCTCCAAGAGCAACAGACAATTTGATGAGAATGGCAGATGCAAATGATGACAGTGGTAGCCAGAACTTAGATATGAAGGAGAGGTATATGTTACAATGTGGCAGTGACAGAGCTTTTAAGTTTCAAAAAGAATAAAAGACTGCCATAATATCAAGTTATGAAGAAGAAAAAAGAAAGAAGGAAAAGAAGAAAGAAGAAAGAAGGAAGAAGAAGAAGAAGAAGAAAAGTAGCTTTGTTGAGCTGATTGACCTAAAACCAGGACCCCCAAAGTGACAGGCACTGAAAAAGAAAGTAGTCTTTGTACTAAGACAAGGTATTTCTGCTTTAAGTAGGTAGATTTTAAAGCCAGGACCAAATGTGGGACTAGAAGAAAATATCCATATGATAAGAAGGTCCATACCCAAGAATCAGGGGAGATTCTGTCACCAAGGATAAATGTCCACATGCCTGGAAAGCTCTTCCTTCTCATCCTGACTCCTGCTTCCCTGAAGTCCCAGGTAGAATTATACCTTTTATGTCTACTAGAAGCCTTTTCAGATCACTCTTAATGGTAATCCCTTCCACTGATTGATTAACTCCAATTTATTCCATGTCTTTTTTTTGTAGGGAGATCCATATCCAAGAATCAGAGGAGATTCTATCACCAAAGATAAACAAATCAGAGAGTTACTATTTGGAAAAACAAACCCAGATGTGGAAGAGAAGTCACCAAAGTGGGAAAAAAAGAGATAAAAGTGTTTAATTCATATAGTATAGTGGGAAAATAGTGGGAATTAAAACTTTGAAAGTCTCGCATTTAATCCCTAGCTATGTTACTTACAACTTTTGTGACCTTGGTCGAGTCACTGGACATCAGTTTTTTTATCTTTAAAACAATTAGGCTGAACTAGGGGGTCTAAAAAACATACTTTCTAGATCTAAATCTTTAAAGGAAGACTAAGTAAAAGGTTTTAAGGAATATCAATACTAAGGCAGGCAGTATGACGAAGATGGAGGAATGCCTAGAGAAGTAAGAGAAACCTGGGTAGGTCTTGCAGCAAGGATTACATATCAAGACTTTTTTTAAAAACATTAGATTTGATTTTCCTTCTAATGAAATAGATCTTTCTTTTAATGAATTAGATCTACTAATGGATTCAATCTTTCCACTAATTGCTAAGAGGAAAGCCAAAATTTTGATGAAATGAGATAACAGTTTGTCTATTTATTGAGATTGGGATCCAAATGATTGGTGCTCCACTAACAGTATTGATGCTCAGTGGTTATGTGTCCTCATGAGGAGCAGTAATAGCTCCAAATATAAATATGCTCCCCAACATGAATAAAGGCACTTTGTAAAGTTCAAACCATATAAAATTAAATTGAAGAGAACAAAGCCTAGTTAAAATAAATGTGCCAGTAGCCTGGAAAGTTACTGCTATAGAGTACAAATTTAACTCAGAATTATGTTTCTTGGAAGCAAAGAGAACATCAAGGGATATATATCCTTCATTGTGGGATTTCAGAAAGTACATGGAGGTATACAAGAGGGGTTGCTTGCAAGAAAGGCCAACATTTTATCCATGAGAACCTTCAAATTCACTTGAGCATTACAGAAAGGACACAGTTGAAAAGAGAGGTTTTTATGTCATAGAACAATGGAAATATCTTTTGTATTAGAAAAAAATAGAACAACCATTAGCAATTGATTAACTTGGCAATTAAGGAAAGAGAGCAAAATGCAACAAAAATCTACAAGCATAAAATTTTCAGATGTCAGGTTTTAAATAGTATTAAAGGCTTATGGACTTGTTTGAGTCAATTAAGGAAAAAGAATATGCATTTAAATAATACCTACTATGTTCCAGGTACTGTGCTAAGCACTTTTTAAGGATTATCTCATTTGATCCTCACAACAACCTTGGGAGGTAGAAGCTATTATAACCCCCAATTTGCAATTGAAGTAAATGAGGAAAACAGAGGTCATATGACTTGCCCAGGGTCACCTATCTAGTAAATGTCTGAAGTTAGATATGGACTCAGGTCTTCCTGACTCCATGCCCAGTACTCTATCCACTGCACCACCAGCTGCAAAATCCTCAAGAAACAGGAAGTATTGGCTTCACATACGTTATTACCTAGATTATCTATTTTAATATTAGAATAATTTATGTAAAATTGAATTTTACTTTTAACCTAACTGATACGAAGTTATTGTTTCTGACAATAGTGATTCAAGAAGTTTAGCTCCTCCTTAAGGCCATTTGTTGGTCAGTGGTGGTAACAAAACCATGTAATAAATATAAAAGAAGATTATCCTAGTCCATACTGGGAGATGGGCAGTGAGAAGTTTGCATCTGATGAGGATGGAATCTGCACCCAAAAAAGGAAAAAACCCTGGATTTTCCCACATGGTGAAATCTCTGGCATTTGCCTGAGGATATAATCCACTCAACTGGCCTTTAGTTGTGTCTAAACCCAATCTTTCAATTCTGTTCTGTTATCTCCAAATTGCCCCTGGCCACTTCCCATCCTTAATCCTATCTCGACTCCATTCTCCCTTGGCCAGTGGTCCTTGGCTTTCTGTTCATCCCAGGTTATTGGCCACTCCCATCCAGATCCTTCTTAGACCCCTCCTCCCTTCACTCCAAACTACTTGGTGACTCCTAGATTCCCTCCCACAGTCTTTCGTATATAAGGTCCATCTTGTCTCCATCAAGGTGCTCAGATTCTTAAAATCTAGCCAAATACTGAGATTCTTAAGATGTGGCCCACTAGCATTAGCTATACAAATGCTTAGATTCCTTAAGAGTTTGGCCAATACGATGGATGTTCTAACAAAACTTGTCTTTGGCTGAAAGAAGGCTTGGGTTGAATTCTTTCAGGCAGGACCCACGTATTGTGATTTTGGGGTCCCAGCACCCCTATCTCTAAACCTCAACACATCCAGTCCATCTAATATCTATATCAAGTCAATTAAATAAAAAGGTCAAAAGAAGAGGGACTAAGCTATGACCCTATACTACTAAAATGAGATTTAAATCTATCAGGACTATTCTAATATACTATGATTCTTCTATGGGAACATAACAGAGGAAGCAGTAACAGCATAGGATCAATATAAGATTGTACAGTTTGTTCCATAGTTTGTCTACAGAATCTAAAGCCACTGAGTTCATGTGTTTCTGAGAGGAACGGAACAGAAATACTCACCTATCTAACTAGAGTATAGCAACAATGGAAAAAAAATAATTTTACCTAAAACCATCTTGTTTTTAATACAAAATGTGAGAGTAATAGGCACAATGGTACAACTTTTGAGATGATGAAAAAATTGAAAGCATGTCTGATGCATTAATTAATCTGAAATTTTGAATAGACACACAAAGATCCTCTTTTGGGGGGAAATGAACAAAATAATGTGGATCTATCACTGAGGGTTTCTACCTATGGAGTTCTTTAGATAAAGAACTTGGCAAGTATTTGAACTAGCACTCAAAAAAAAATCTAAAAAATTCTGGCAACAAGGGATCTTCTCCTAGGGAACTTTTCAGGGGTTGATTGGCTGTTAAACTTATATCCCTCTCTTGTAGTACCCACTCTGGGCTCACTCTCCCATGCCTCACTCTGATAGCTTGGGTTCTATGCCAGTGTTTCTCTAAGAGTGTTCAGAGGTCCCCATTTAGTTTACTCCCTATTGATTACTAGTTAGCCTGTTAGAGTTCATTAGATTTTAGTTAGGGATATTTCTTAAGTAGGCATGATAAGAAAAATTGGTGAAAAGGCAGTCTGTCCCAACTTCTAGGATACATTCTCCAACAAGTACAAACAGAGTACAAGGGTGATAGGCTCAAAATTAGAAGCTATATATAGCTAAGAGACAACTCATAGCTCCTTATTGCTAGAGGTCATTTTCTCCCATTGTGGAGTCCTCAGGAGGTTCCCCTTCAGGGTATGTAGCTCTCTGCTGACCTCTTAAGATAGGTGTTCTAATCAAATCCCGAAGCTACCTGTCATTGCTGTTGTTCAGTCATTTTCAATCATCTCCAACTCTCTATGACTGCATTCCAGATTTTCTTGGCAAAGATACTAAAATGGTTTGCCATTTCCTTCTCCAGGTCATTTTACAGATGAGGAATAGAGTTTCCTATCAGGGTTAAGTGACTTGCCCAGGATCATACAGCTAGCTAGCAAGTATCTGAGGCCACATTTGAACTCAGCAAGATAAGTCTTCCTGAATCCAGACCAAGGGCTCTATCCACTGTGTGACCTAGCTTCCCTGCCTTTCCTTGGTATATCTTATTTGTCATAAGCTTCTGGTAGAGATGGCCATTAACAAATACTCTATCAAGGAAACTGCTGCTGATGTCAGTGGGAAGTACATATCTTCCCACCTTTCTAAGTTGACAAGGTCATCCTGTAGTCAAGGAGGTTAGGGTAAGACAAAAAAAATCTCCTTCTCCCAAGTACTTGCCTCTTATGAATTTGATAGGGCTAGGTTGCTATCAGAATGCTAGATTTTTAATAACTTCCTGATTTATAAAACCACTAAATGGTCAGATTGATTGTTTCAACCAATTACAAAACAGTTCCTATGTTACATCATCTTCTTTCATTCAAGTATTACCAAGTTTATATCTTTGATTGATTCAATAGAGATGATTAGAACTTGTTCAACCTAATTTATATTTTTGATTGACTGATTCCTTAGCTCAATTAAAGGGGCTTTCTCCCTGATACAGATACCAAGGTATTGAACATCTTATTAGTTACATTAGTTGGGCATGAGGGGGTGTGGAAATTCCCTATTATACTATGATTCCATCACTATCAAAATTCTATGACTATTCCTACCAAAAAAGGAGCACAGACTATAAAATAAAATGAAATAACTTGGATAATCCACGAAAAATTTGTTATTCTATAATTCTTCTTGAATGAGTTAAACTTGGATGAGAGTGTTCCTAAGTAATATTCAATATTGGCCATGAAAGCTCAATGTGTTATAATTCAAATGTTTTGAAATATTTAACTGTTTTAAGATTTTAACTGTGCGGCCCTCACTAGATTTCCATTTGAGATGATGTCACAATAACTTAGGATACTTTTAGATTCCCTGTTTAAAATAATAATAATAATAATAATCACTTCTTAAGATCATAGAGCATAAGGCTGAAAGGACTTTTGAGATTCTTTGCTTCTAGTTCAGAGTTCTCATAGGACTTATGAACTTGCTCCAGGGCATGCAGAATGTTAATTTGAATCCAAGCCCTCTGACTCCACAGCTGGTACTCTTTTCTCTCTAGTATTCCATGCTTCAATTCAATTCAGTAAGATTATATAAATACCCCTAAGTTTTGGTGAGAATGCTAAATAAGGAGGAATGATTTCACTTAGAGGAAGGGTACATAATAAATGTAGGAATTTAAAATGTGTGCAAAACCCTGATTTAGTTAATATGCAACTAGGATCATTAAGAACACAGAGGGAATAGAGTTTCTTAGTTTCACTTCCACATAAAATCTTTGCATGTCTGATGGGGTATAATTCCAAAAGAGGTTTGAGGGAATAGACATGATAATAAGGAATTTGAAAGAAATTTAAAGGAATTTTCTAACCATACGTCAGGCAGTGGGCAGCAATCTTTCTTAAGAGGGTTGTTGGCAACCTTCCTAAACCCAAATATCAGAATCATGTAAATGACTGATTCAAGACAAACAAGGAGTGTAAAAGAGGTTTTACTTAGCTCTTGAGGATACAACTGTCTAAACACTGGGCAAGGAGATATATGTATGTATGTACGAATATATGTACGTGTATGTATACATATATATAGGTGTGTGTATATGTGCATGTATATATATATGCATATGTGTGCATATCTCTATCTATCTATCTATCTATCTATCTATCTATCTATCTATCTATCCTTTCCCAGTATATATAAATAAGAATCAGAATTAGGACTACATGATATCTGATATGAAATATGTAGATATACACATACACAAATACATATATATCAGATACCATATATAGATATATCAATATCATGATAGATGGATAGATAGATAGATAGATAGATAGATAGATAGACAGATAGATAGATAGATAGATAGATAGACAGACACACAGAGATATCACATAGCCCTAGTTCTAATTCTCATTTTGTTTCTGTGGAGCACCTACAGCCTCTGAGCTCTTTTCCCATTGAAGATATTCTCAAATGATATCTGGTAAAGCTGAAAAAAAGTTAGAGTTTTTTCAGGGCTCAGGAACCATGGGGGAGGGGGTGGGGGACGGGGAGTGACTCTCTACAACTGATTTTATCCCCCCCCCCCCAGTTCTGTATACTGTGGCAACCCAGAAGCCACTCAGTCACTTTTCAGAACAGGGTTTAAGTGACTTAAGAATTTATGTCTCCAGATCAGAAGGTCTTAAGCTTTTTTATATGTCATGAAACCCTTTGGCAATCTGATGAATCATATGGGCCCCATCTGAGAATATTTTAAAAATATAATATAAAATAATAAAGGCTTACTAACAAAACCAAATATACTCTAATATGGTTATCAAAATATTAAAAAAGAAAGAAAAACAAGTTTATGGAATCGATATTAAGAACCTTTATTCTAGATGCATCATTGTTCTACAGTATTAGAGGATTGAGGAGCCCTCACATAGGCAGATGTGTTTCATACATTTGTGCCTCTTCAAGTGTTTTATTTGTCATACAGATTTTCTCCATTTATTCACTCCCTCCACTGTCAATATAGTTTGTTGCTTGTTGTTTAACAAACAACAATATAGTAACCTTAGAAATAACAGAATAATGTACTGTTATGGGCATGGGAGAACATATTCTTGTCACTAAATTAGATATACTATATGATTTGTTGGGTTTTGGTTTTTTTTGCTTTGAATTAATGTGTCTTCTACAGATGGCTTAGTAAAAGCCATCATTGGAGGTCTGTGAGCAATGGTTTTGAACAATCATTGGCCCATGGATGGCCTCTAACCTGGAGAAATTTTCAGAGGTTCTACATTTCAGTAAGTTTCATGTCCTACTCATCTATTATGTATGTGACCCTGTGCTAAGTAACAGGTACAAAAAGATCAGGGAGGGAAGTATACTTGAGAAGTTTGTACTTAAAAAAAGGGAAAATGTGATAGAGAAGACTGGAGAATAGCCCAGAAAGTAGAGGTCCACATAATGTTGTAGGAAAATGTAAGGTACAGGCAGAGAACAATTTTTAACTTGGAAGATTAGAGAAGACTTCAGAGAGGAAGCTAAGCTTATTTTCCTAAGGATAGGAATAACCATGTCACTCCTCTGTTGAATAAACTCCAGTGCATTCCTATTGCCTTCAATGTCCAATATAAACTCCTATACCTGGGACATTCCTGTCTTTCCAGACTTTTTAAAAATTAATCTCCTATTCAGGGGTAGGGAACCTTTGGCCTCAAGGCCACATGTGGCCCTCTAGATCCTCAAGTGCAGCCCTTTCACTGAATCCAAACTTCACAGAACAATTTGTTCTACAAGGCCTTTTCTCTGTCTCTCCAGCAGTTGCTACTGCCTTCTCCCTTAAGGCTACATTCATAACACACACACACACACACACACACACACACACACACACACACACACACACCAGTCCTTCTGGCCATATCTGACTCTTTGTCTCTTTGTGACCCCATTTGGGGTTTTCTTGTCAAAGACACTGGAGTATTTTCCTTCTCAAACTCATTTTATAGATGAGGAACTGAGGTAAACAGAGTTAAGTGACTTGCCTTCAGTCACACAGGTAGTAAGTATCTGAGGGTATATTTGAACTTATGAAGATGAGTTTTCCTAATTTCAAGCCCAGTGCTGTATTTGCTGCACCACCTAGCTGCCTTTCTGTATATATCTGTTATATCCCTATTTATGTATATGTTGTCTCCCTCATTAGAAGTTATGTTCCTTGAGGGCAGCATGATTTCTACATTTTCTTTGTATCTTAATGCTTAGCACTGTGCCTGGCATATTTTTATTTGATGTTTCAGTCATGACCAACTCTCTGTGAGATCATTTGGGGATTTTTTTTAGCAAATACAGGAGTGATTTACCGTTTCCTTCTCCAGTTCATTTCACAGATGAGGAAACTGGGGCAAATAAGGTTAAGTGTCTAGTGTAAGGTCATATAGCTAGAAAGTGTCTGAGGCTGGATTTGAACTTGTGATGATTAGTCTTCCTGATTCCAAGCTCAGGGCTCTATCCACTGCACCACCTGGCCTGGCATTTAAGTACTTCATAGATGCTTTTTGATTGATTGCTTTCTAGTAATAATTATGTAGCATTTTTCAGCACTAATATTTTATGATTATGTGTTTCTTTTAAAAGAAAAAAATAATTATTTACTATGTGGCTGTTACTGTGATATTGGGAATACACTTATAAAAAGTGTAGCAGGAGATATTTTCTGCCTTTAAGGAGCTTACATTCTAAGAGAAGGAGACAATATGTAGAGGGCAGTGATGGGGAGGGAAGTGAGTTTTTGTCTAGGAGTCCTAGGGATGATAATCTAACTCATAGGACAGCCAACTGTCAACTACTTTTCAAAAAGTTCTGTAGTATTATTAGATTACTCTGCCCAGAGCAGGAGACAGAAATTGGTAGTGTGAAGAATTGGGAAGACAGATAAATGAGATGGCTTGGGAAAATAGCAGAACAAAATGGCAATCCTTCATATGAAATATGCAAAGCATGGTCTCGATTTGCAATCCCTAGATATAATGGACTGGGTGAGTTTATACTCACCTTATGAAATACTCATTGAGACTGAAAATTCCTATGAGTATTGCCCTATGAAATTATATTTGCAAACAATTTATGTTAGAAAACATTTTTTCCTTGTATTGTTGAATATTTTACAGCAAGTGTAATTTTTTTTCATCAGGTATTCTCTCTGAGTAGAAGGATGGAGTCATTGAGGATGGAGACCTCTGCTCAGCCAGGCAGATGAGCTGAATCTACCAGGGAAATCAGTAGGGAGACAGGTGTCAAAGTCTGACTGCCCTTACATCCAAATCAGGATGCAGGAGAGCCTTTGGAAAAAATCAGTAAACTCAAGACATATGCCCTAGTAACAGTATAAGGCTAAGAGGCAAAATTTTAGCCTATAATGCTATTAAAGGTACAACTCACTGATTTTTTTTTTTTTACCAAATGAAGGTAATATAATGATCAGTCCAATGAAGATTTTGAAAGCTTGAAACATAAACAACACAAAGCTAAATTGCTGGTCATTGTCTTCTCATTAACTCCCATAAGCTTTTCAGAGCTCCAGGCTTTATAACAGAGGTATGAAAAAAGGAAAGATTAACAACAACAGCAATAACAAAATGGAACTATTAAGCCTGCTTAATTTTTGCTTTTTTTGTTTGTTTTTCTTCTGTGGTATTTGCTATTTATAATTTCATTTGCAACATGTTGGGACTTACATGAATATTTAACTTGGCTGGACATCTCCTTTTATAGAGGACTCATGGATTACTCCCTACTCCCCTCCACTTCTGAATGACTTGCTGCAAGCTAAGGACTCACTAGGAAGAGAAAAGTCTGCAAATATGCATTCATTTTAGGTACATATTTCTATTGCTCATGGACAAAATTTGCAAGTTTACAGTTTCAGTCAGGTTTCACAGCTAGATCAAAATTTAAAATATATATTTTATATTATATATATATATTATATATGTATATATATACATATATATTATACACACACACACACATGCAAATGAAGGTTTGTCATTTAGATCTTTATTTCTAACAAAGTGTGCAGTTTGAATAAGAAAACTATCATATTAGAGTATGCCCATAAAATTCTTGGACATCAAAAAGTGCTCCTCATATTATTGAAAATATTAAGCAAGAAATAGTTTACCTATCAGATCTATGGAGAAAGGAAGAATGTATGATAAAACAAGACATAGAGAATATTTTGAAATACAAAATGGATGACTTTGATCACATTAAATTAAAAGTTTTTGCACAAACAAAGCCAATGCGACCAAGTTTTGAAGGGAAGCAGAAAGCTGGGAAACAATTTTTACAGCCAGTGACTCTGATAAAGACCTCATTTCTAAAAGATATAGAGAACTGAGTCAGATTTATAAGAATACAAGTCATTCCCCAATTGATAAATGATCAAATGATATGAACAGGCAATTTTCAGAGAAAGAAATTAAAGTTATCTATGGTCATATGAAAAAATGCTCCAAATCACTATTGCTTAGAGAAATGCAAATCAAAATGACTCTGAGGTACCATATCACACCTATCAGAATGGCTAACATGACAAAACAGGAAAATGATAAATGTTGAGAAGATGTGGCAAAATTAGAACACTAATGCATTGTTGGTAGAGTTGTGAACTGACCCAACCATTCTGGAGAAAAATTTGCAACTATGCTCAAAGGGCTATAAAATTGTGCATACCCTTTGACTCAGCAATACACAGAAGTGTCTAGTTCTGTATCCCAAAGAGATCCTAAAAAGAGGAAAGGGACCTACATGTACAAAAATATTTATAGCAGCTATTTTTGTGGTAGCAAAGAATTGGAAATTGAGGGAATGCCCATCAATTGAGGAATAGCTGAACAAGTTGTGGTGTATGAATACCTTGGAATACTATTGTTCCATAAGAATTGATGAGCAGGAGGACTTCAGAAAAACATGGAAAGACTTGTGTGAACTGATGCTGAATGAAATGAGCAGAACCAGGAGAACATCATACATAGTAACAGCCACATTGTGTGATAACTGACTTTGATAGACTTAGCTCTTTTCAGCAATGCAAAGATTTAAGGCAACTCCAAAAGACACACAATGGGAAATGCAATCCACATCCAGAGAAAGAACTATGGAATCTGAATGCAGATGGAAGCATACTATTTGCTTTCCTTTTCTTTTGTTGTTTTGTGTTATTTCTTCTTTCTCATGGTTCTTCCCATTAGTTCTAATTCTGACTAATGTGACTAATGTGAAAATATGCTTAATATGAATGTATAAGTAGACTCCATGCCTTCTTGGGGAGGGAGAGGGGAAGGAAAGAGAGAAAATTGAAAAGTCAAAATCTTATGAAAGTGAATGTTGAAAACTAAAAATAAGTTAATAAAAAATAAGATTAAAAAAAGGAAAATATTAGGGATAGTTGAAGTAATCTTTAAGCCCCTAAGTGATGTGAGTATGTAATATTTCTTTACTATTATCAAGAGAGAAACTGAAAAATAAATTATTATCCATTCAGTTTTGACATAAAATCATAAACTCAGAATCTCAGAGTTGGAAGGGATCTCAAGGCCATCTAGTTCAAATCATATAAGAATTCCTTATGGAATTTATCAGACAAGTGATCTTCCAGCCTTTATATGAAGACCTCCAACAAAGAAATACCCACTGCTTTGTAAACCAATCTATATTACTTTGAAGTAGCTCTAGTTGTTAGAAAGTTCTTGGTTTTTTTTCCCCTCCCATTGAACCTACATTAATTTCTTCCCAATTTCCATTCATTGCTTTTAATTCTGTGTTCCACAGTCAAATAGAAAAAGTAAAATCCTTTTTCTATGTGACAACACTTTAAATACTTGCAAATTATAAATAACTTGCAAATACTTGCAGTTATCATACTTCTCCACTATGTCTTTGCTTCTTAAGATTCAACCTTCCTGAGTTTTTTAACTATGGCATGAACTCCAAACCCTTGGACATTCAGTTTGACCATCCTATAAGGTCTTTCCATTTTATGAATGAGCTGCTTAAAATGAAGTTCCCAACATTTCAATTATGCATAGTAGAGTAAACTGGGACGATTACCTTCCTAGTTCTGGACACTACGCTTCTCAACTTGCAAATAAAGATCATATTTTATCCTTTTTCTGTCATATCATTATATTGATTCCTATTGATCTTATAATCCTCTAAAACTTCTGGAATGCACATGCCCTCCGTTTTGCATGTGAAACTTATTTTTAAAACCAAATTGTAAAATTTTACATTCATTGCTATTAAAATTTGTCTTTCTAAATTCAGGCTAGTGTTTTAGCCTATCAAGGGGTGATCCTGGCTCTTATTCATGGCATTAGAATTATCTTTCTTCTGTCTCTCATCTGTCTATGTGCTGAAGATGGCACATTTTCTGTTATGATCAAGGGTTCATAGATTTAGAGCTGAAAGGACCTTCAAAAGACATTCAGTACAACTGTACCATATTACATATGGAAAAACTGAGGCCCAAGGAGATTAATTGTCCAATAAGAGTGCCAGAAGTGGAATATGAATGTATGCCTCTGACCTCGTAGTATCTTTTTCTCTGTACCACATTGAGATTAGTAAACATGACAGGAACAAGTAAGATATATGAGAAATTCCATTGAAAATGGCCTTCTAACTCTGACCAATCCAATGGAACCAATAATAATTCCGTAGGAGTCATGATGAAACATACCATCCACCTCCAGATAAAAAATGATGCAATCAATGCAGAGTGAACAGTCTTTCCTTTTTTTTTTTTTGAATGTGGCTAATGTAGGAATTTGTTTTGCTAGCCTATGCATTTTGTGATGGATTTTGCTATTAGTGTTTTCTCAATAGGTTGTCATGGGAGAGGAGGGAGGGAAAGAATTTGAAACTGAAAATAAAATAAAATTGAATTACAAAAAGAATAAAATAAATTTCCTTTGAAATATTTAGGGTCTGGAAATTTAAGGAATTCTGAAGTAATATAAGCACATCATCATCTAGCTTTATATATCTCCATCTTTTTCACAAAGATAATGAGAGGGATTCTAGTGAATGCTTTTTTGAAATCTAGCTCAATTACATTTACATTATTCTCCTAACCTACTTATTTAGGAAATTGGCCAAAAATGTAACAATATTAGTCTAGCATGACCTCCTCTTGAGGGAAAACAAACAAACAAACAAAAATCTATGCTAGCACTTTGTGATCACTGCTCTTTTCGAGTTATTTATTAACCATTCCCTTTAAATATATTGTAGTATTTTCCCATAAATCATGTCAGATACACTGGTTTATAGTTTTCAGACTCCATTTTTGTACCCCTCCACCCTTGTTTTAATCTTCTGGTACTTCCCCAGATCACCACAACCTTTCAAAGATCACTAGGAGTAGTTTGGCAAATATATCTACCATATTCCCATTAGTGTCTTACAAGGTAATTCACTCGTGCCAGGTGGTAAACTAGTTCATCAAGAGCAGATAAAAGCTCTTATCATGTCCATTAATTTTAGTTCCAACTTCTTATTAATTATTTTTCTTGTTTCCTTTGAAATTCGAAGACTTTTCTCCATGATACCAAAAACAGAAGTAAAACAAATTGAGGAATGTTGTTTTCTCTGTGTTGTCAGGTATCATCATCCAATCTACACTGAATTGAGCAATGGTCTTTTTTTCTTTCCTTCCTTCCTTCCTTCTATTTTATCTATGATTTTGTTTACCCTAATTCTGAAGAGAAACAAAGTTGGAATTTAAATACATCAATGGGCTAATATTACCAACTTTTGTGTGAAGCTTTGTATTGTAACATTTTGAATTCATAAAATGTCTCATTTATTATTGTATTTTATGTGTTAATGGACTGATTGATTCCTTCTTTGCTAGCTTATCCCTTTCTTAAAGCAATATTGCAGTCTCTTCCCAACCATAAAATTTCTTTATTGAGTATCTACTCTGCTGAGATAATGCTACATCTCAAGCCTCCAAAGGTGAAAGAAAATGATTCATGTTATTCAGAAGATGTGAAGTTAGGTGTTATCTCTGCAGGGATTATAACTATGATGGTTTCATTTAGAGTCTTCTGAGTTACCAGTTTCAATTGTCTATCTTCCCTTTTCCTGACCAAATACACATCCTACCAAACCAAATAACTTCTATATTTCTTTCTCTTATTGAAGTTGTAGTCTGGGAACACTTCCAAAGATTTTTTTAGGGGAAAAGGGGTCTTATAATTGTCCTGTATGATAAGTAGTCTTAGTATTTCCATTTTAATGCTAAAGAAGCTAATACAATGTAGGATTTTGTGATGTGATTTGCCCACAGTCACAGGGCTAATAAGTGTCAAAGCTAGGACTGGAATTCAGACCATCTCACCATCAGACCAGTTAATTTAGTACTATACCATATAACCTTGATGTTGCGATATGGCCAAAACATATGCTATATTAATGGAATGGGTAGAAGTTTCTTGAAATCTTCCTAAAAGTAACTGGTAGGAAGAACATTTATCTACCTAGAGCAAACAAACTCAAATACTTTGGTCAAAAATGTTTTTGAACCAGTCCTCTATGTTACAGTAAAGAGTTTACTATGTCAAAGTAAAGACCAGATCTGCCCCTATGATTAAAAATAATTCAAACAGTGCAAAATAATGTCCTGATGTGATAGGAATTTTACGGGTGATGAATGTAGGGTTAACAAAGCCAAGAAAGACCATCAGAACACTCTAAATAGAGAAAGAGGCACTTTTAAAAAATTGGGGTAGAGTCAAATACCAAAGTTTTTTTTTTCCTCTGAATACTAAAGGACAGCTATAGAGGCATTAACTCATTTCTACTTAATTCAATTGACTTTTAAAGAATATACCAACTCACAAGTAGTAACTTTGTAAATGTATTTTTAGAACTAACCTTAGTTAGCATGTACAAAGTGCTCTGAAATAGGAGATTGAAAAAGTATCACGTGTCATAAGTGATTGTCATTGCTTCTTTCCTTCAAGGTTATTGAGAACCTTTCAAGGGCCAATATATAAAAGTTAATGTTGCTAGTGGCAACACAAGAAGTAGCCATTGTTGGAGGGAATGTGCATGTATTTTATGCAAAGTTATTCAGTAAAATCATGATAATGTGATCCTGCTAGGTCTCTATACAAACAAAATCATCCCTATTACTGAAAAAATAATCATCCAAATCTGAGACAGGGTAAGCAATTTACAAAAAGTCCACTTAGAGATTTACCACCATAATCAGAAATAAACCCAATATCCTATGATTAGCTAGTCTGGGTTCCACCTGAATAGATATGACAAAGGATTTGTAAACATATATATTCTGTTTTACTTGTGAGAAATATATATAATTCAACTGCTCAGTTTCTGATTATATGTAAATGTGTGTGTGTGTGTGTGTGTGTGTGTGTGTGTGTATCGTAAATGAGGAAATGAAAAAATGTGAAAGAGGGTCACTCATAGAATTACACCATCTGCTGTGTTCTCTCCTCCAATTATATTGAATTGGCTTTGGTCAATTTAATATACACCCATTATTTTTAAGCTGTGGGTAGATACAGCATGAATTTCCTTTTTAAACACTTCACAAATGTAGAACTAAGCAATTATTTCTCACATTTTGTAAATGCATGTAGATTTTACAACTTCTATTTGCAGACAGAAAATGTGAGGATGCATACTAAATTCTCCTATGCCGGGGTTAATATCTAAATTTGAACTATGGATTCCTTCCAGCCTGATGATTTATGTATTCCTTCAATAGCCAAAACACATCTACCTGCCTGAAATGAAGATAAATGGAATAAATCCTCTTCCATTCACTACTTTACACATTTGTATACTAAAACATGTGAAGGATTTATAGACTTCATGATTGTGAGGAAACTCTCATTATAAGCACTCCATTCACCAATGGATATTATTTGTTAAGGCACATGGAAATTAAATTATTTCCTTAGTATCACATATGGAATAAATGTTAGGTCACATTTTAACCCCTATTTCCCTTACTCTAACTAAGCCCACCATCTGCTATTCCCCAGCGCCTCTATTAAAATTTTAAAATTATGTTTATTTCAAAAATAATTGTATCCTAAACAATCTGTAAATAAAATTTTATATTTTTTTAAATTTATTATACAATTAATGAAAAAAGCTCAGGCATGTGGAAGGAAATGATTTATATTCCTTTGATAGAACATAAGACTTTTACAGTTTTTGCACAGATATTTGGTGTGTATAAGTAGATTTGTGAAGATTATTAGATCTGCATAACACTTGTCTTCTAAAAGAGCTAATTAGTTGGACCTATAAAGCAAATTATTGTGTTTATAATGAAATAACTTTTGATAATCAAATGAGTATGTGACTGGCATCTTCATGGTCTCATGGTAGACCAAAAGGATAGAAACTTTCTTCTGTCTCAGTTTTTATGTAGATAGTATAGCATTGATATGAAGGTAGTTTTTGCCAGTGCCATTGAAGGAGGAAAGCTGATGCTGCTTCTCTTTTTTTTGTCAACATGGAGATTGTTAGGGAAGCACTTTCAAAATATTGTGATTAATTTAATTTGTCTACATGAATAGGCTGAATGTTACAGCCAATTAAGACCCAATTCTTTAGCCCTGGGGCTTCAGTCTAAAACACCATTTAGACAGGAACTAACAAAATTATCCTTATCTGAATGCTTTAAAGTAGATAGGGAAGCAAATGCCAAGTTCGCTATTTCTACACAAGACAACAAGTTACAGTACTCAACACATAATCAAAGGAAGCATTTAAAATAATCTGTGCAGCCTAATTAAAAGTTCAATTACGGAAGCTCCAAGGATCTTCACTGATGAACTTTTGTAAAAGACACTTTTTTTAATAGATGGAATTTTATTCTGTCAAAAGTATTATAGAAATTAACTTTTGCCAATGTAAATCCATTTGTTTTTTAAGTGTTTCGCTGATAGCGATTCTCAACTCAATGTTCCTTCCAAAAGGCCTGAAGTAGATAAGGACCTGAAAATCATAAGACAGGCTATCAACAAGCTTTGGAGTAAAACCCTTTTAAAGATTATTCTAGAAAAGAATCAAACCTCCATTACATCGGTAAAGTGTGGAAAATACAAGAGCGTAGTCTGCTCTGTGGGCACAGTAGAGTCATGCGTGTTTGGACATTCTTTAAGCCATGAAACAATAACTCCTAAGCAACCCAAAACATTGTCTCCTAAATATTTCGATCTTTGTTGTACTACTCAGGAAAGTCAACTACTGGGTGACTAAGTAAATGATAAGCAGGGAGGTCTAAAAGGCAGTAGTTTATTTGGAGAAGAAACATAGGTCTTTGAATCAGAAAGCCTAGCTTTGAATACCAACCTTATCTCGGTTTCTACAACTGTAAAAGTGGCACAAAGATACCTGCTCTAATTACTTGGAAGGTTGTTATGAGAGGACATCACTTTTTAATCCTTAAAGTCCAATGTTAATGAAAATCATTATTTTTATTTCCAGACAAGTATTATATAATTGTCAATTCCATAAATCAGAAATTTATTGATGACATTTAATGCAGTTATTGCCCCACTCTATAGTTTCTCTTGTATCTTCCTTTATTTTATTATGCATCTTAAAAAATAAGTAGTCAAAATTATCTATTTCATCATCCATAATTTTATTAGTTAAGCATTCTTTCCCTAGCCATAGTTGTGAAAGATGCCTGATCTCTTTTTCTACTATTTTTTTTTAATATTATGCCCTATTTAGCTATGCTTGATTTCTGGAAAGGAATCTTATCGTTTTAAGCTAGGGTCCAGAAATTCAAGTATCACTCTCAGACACTGGTTATTAAACAAGTTATTTACTTGTTAGTTACCCATTCACTTTTGAGATTTCTTCTTTCAATTCTTAAGTTGTGGCTTCTAACTATTTTCTGGGTTCTTTAAACCAATTCATTGTCTTTTCTCTGGTTTACCTAGTAGTATTATTCCCTTCTGTATTTTTATCCTGAAAGTCTCTTACCTCATATTATTTTTTATCATTTAAGTAGTTTTCTTTTGCTTGCTTTTTTCCTCATTTTTTTTTCCATGAGGCAAATAAGTCAAGAGAAAACCTAAAACATTTGTTCGTGGAAACTGTAAAATAGGTGATACTTTTGACCAATGAAAAGGGGGCCTTTGTTGGAAGACTCTTTCATAAGAAGTCTATGGATGGTTAGCTCGCTTTATTAGAACAGAATAATTTATATTAATAAAATCAGTATAATAAATCAATGCTCTTTGGAGTGAGGGAAGGAACAATTAGCTTTGTACTATTCCAGGCTGTAAACCACACTATGAAGTCCTAATATACTTTTAACCTGTTCTAGGGGTTTATAGTAAGTAAGGAGTAGCATTTTCATAAACAAACAAACAAAATGTTATTTACCAGCTATGATCTCAATTTGATATCTATCTTTCAGAATTAAGAAGATTGCATTGTGAAGGTACACATTCACTTAACATAGGCTGAACTATCTCGTAAAGATATTTTTTAAAAATTTCCTTTATATCTGTGATAGATTTCGAGGATCCATTTTTTAATACCCTGTTCTGTCAAGAAGGAGGAAGAGGATGAAACAATGTAATCTTTTGTAGTTTTAAACAGTGTTTTTCTTCTAATTTGGCAGTTATGTACTACCAACAAAGTGAAGTTTTATTGGTGAGTCTTTTCATTGACTACTTATTAATAATTCCCATCTTCCCAAGTAGCACAATTCAAAACAATAGTGCTTTCTAGGGCTATGTGGGGCTCAATAAAACACCTTTCCCATAGTTCTGTAACAACAACTAATGGAGGTCTACATTTTTACTTTTACAAAAAGAAAGTCTGTTTCCACAAACTACAACATAACCATATATTAAGGTATATGGAAGAAAAAGAAATAGTTATAAAAAGTCAAGATAAATGGTGTTTTCCCCTTAACAAGATTGTAAAGAACACTTCTCTTTTCTTACCTAAACTCTGAAACCCAAGTTTTCTTTCCTTCTTTTCTACCCCTTTCTGATTAAGTAACAACAAAATGGCTTTATTTTTTCCTCCAACACTCCATTGAAACACTTAGCATAAAGGTCCCCAATGACCACAGTAGAATCCACAGTAGAATAGGCCTTTCAAAGCTTACCTTCTTTGCTTCCTTTCTTAACATTAACCACTCCCTCTTTCTCTCCTCTGCCTTGTGTGATATACCACATCTTGACTCTTGTGCCTTGGTGGCTTCAACTTCTTCTTCAAAAAAAATAGACTTGGGTTCTCTTTCTTTTGCTCCTCTCTGCCTCCCCTCAAGATCCTGACTGCCTCTCTCTCTGTCCGTTCTAAACTTCAATCTTTCCAGTGACCTCAATTAACACCTTCACCATCTGCATCTGACCTCTGTCAAGTTCTACCCACACATTGGTAACTATGTTTTGGAGCATTTCTACCTCCTAAGTGATTAGACAACTCCACTGAATGGAAGCCCATTACCTCCAGCCTATGTCACTTTCAGACAATTCTAATATTATTTTCCCCCAACAATAAAGCTAAATTTTGCTTCTTTGGCAATTTTCACCAATTACTCATGTTTGTGCCCTCTGAATCATCTCTGACTCCTCTTTCTCCCATGTCTACCATATTCAATCACTCGCAAAATACTGCCCCTATTTCCTTTGCCATGAAGCATATATCCATATATTCAACCTGTTCTCGCTGCTGTTACCCTAGTTTAGGTCCTTACCGATTCATGTGTGAACCATTAAAGTAGTCTCCTAATTAGTTTTCCTGCATCTGCTCTTTACCACCAGTAAACCATCTTGTCCTTCTGGTAATTTCACCTTACTTAATTGGTGTCTTGAACACAGCATACCCTTCTCCTCAGATCTTCATCAGTTTCTTATAGTCTACTGAATAATTTAATTTAATTCTATAAACACTGACTAATAAATGCACTTACTATATGAAAAGTACTGTGCTAAGATTATATTGAAAGACACACATTTCATACCCTCAAGAACTTAGAAGATCATTTGAAGAGGGAGGATGTACAAATGAGTGAGTGGATCAACAAAGCTTCTTTAAAGAACTTGAGTCTTTAAGAACACTAAAGCTTCTCAGTAGCAAAATGAGTATGGAATACATTCCAGGAAAATAGACAGTCTTTATTACATAAAACTTTTAAAGATCTTGCAAAACAACAACAACAAAAAAGCAAACATATGGAAGGAGATAGATTTAAGGAAAATAGTTGCCCAGCAAATATTCATGCTAAAATTTGACATTCTCAATCCCTGGGTAATTTACATGAATATGGAAGATTAAAAACCATTCCTTAATAGACAAATACTCAATGTTAATCAATCAATAATGAACAATCATAATCAACAAGTATTTACTAAGTGTTTTCTGTATGCCAGACATTTTACCAAGCTCTGAGATAAATTTTTAAAGAGTAAAACAAACAAATAGTTCCTGGCTTTATAGGTCTTACATCTAATGGGAGAGAAAATATTTAAAGCAATAGGTGTATAGGTGGCACAGTGGATAGAATGAAGGGCCTGGAGACAGGAAGACTCAACTTCATGAATTTAAATCTGGCCTTGGACTCTTAGTAGATGTGTGACCTTGGGCAAGTTGCTTATCCGTGTTTGCCTCAGTTACCTCATCTGCAAAAATGGCAAACCACTCCAGTATCTTTGCTAAGAAAACCTCAAATGGGGTCATGTACACTATTGAAATGAGTGAATAACAACAACAACAACAACAGAACCGTAAATGATAAATACAGAGTACAATATTAAAGTCACTTAGAGAGGGAAAGGAATTAGGTCCTGTGGTAAGGGGAGGTGGTGGAGAAATAGAAGAACAAATGGGATAAAAATGATTTAAATATGGATGAAGGGGTTAGATTAAGTACACAATACACGGTAGGAAACCACCATAGTAATCTTTGTGTTTGATAAATGCAAAGATCCAGAATTTTGGGACAAGAACTCACTATTTGACAAAAATGCTGGGAAAAATGGAAAGCAGTTTGGCAGAAACTAGTTATAAACCAAAACATCACATTATATACCAAGAAAAGGTCAAAATGGGTACATGCTCAGACATAACAGGTGATATCATTAGCAAATTAGTGAAGCATGGAATAGTTTACTTGTCAGATCTACAGATAATGGAAAAAAAATTACAAAACAAGAAAGAGAGAACATTACATAAGGTAAAGTGGCTAATTTTGATTACATTAAATTAAAAATGTTTTGAACAAACAAAACCAGTGCAGCCAACATTAAAAGGAAAGCAGAAAACTGAGGGGAAAATTTTTACAGCAAGTTTCTCTGATAAAAGTCTCATTTCTCAGATACACAGAGAACTGATTCAAATTTATAAGAATACATTCCCCAATTAACAAATGGTCAAAGGATTCAAACAGGTATATTTTAGATGAAGAAATCAAAGATTTTGATAGTCATATAAAAATGCTCTAAATTACTATTGATTAGAGAAATGCAAATGAAAACACCTATCAGGTTGGCTAATATGACAGAAAAAGAAAATGACAAGTATTGGAGGGGATGTGGGGAAATTGGGACACTAATGCACTATTGGTGGAGTTGTGAACTGATTTAGCCATTCTGGATAGCAATTTGGAACTATGCCCAAAGGGCTATAAAGCTTTACATACCCTTTGATCCAGTAATACCACTACTAGGTCTTTATTTTAGAGATCAAAAAAAAAAAAAAAGGAAATGTACCTATGTGGACAAAAAATTTATAGCAGCTTTCTTTGTATTAGCAAGGCAGATTGAAGCATGCTATTTTTAATTGCATTTTTCTTGTGTGTTTTGGGTCTGACTTTTCTTTTATAACATGATTAATATGAAAACACATTTTGCATGACTACACATGTATGACCTTTATCAAATTGCTTGCCTTCTCCATGAGAGGAAGGAAGGTGGGACAGCATTTGGAACTCAAAATTGTAAAAAAAAAAAAAATTAAAAGAGGTTAAGTTGTTTTTACATGTAATTGGGGAAAAAGTAAAATATTAAATTAAAAAAAGAGTAAGTGAGATTTTAGGTGAGTTTTGAAGTATACCAGAAAATGTAAGAGGTGGAGGCAATAGGGTAGTACATTAATTTTTAGCTATGTCTACTCAAAACTGGGGATACAAAGATCAAAAAAATTCAATGTTACCTTCTTGGAAAGAATTTAAATAATTTTCAAAAGAGGAAAAATAAATCAATTTGGATTTCCTTCCTCTTTATCTCCTTTCAGCCTGTTTCAAAGTCTGCCCCTCATTTTCCCTTGTCAGATGTGGCCATTTAGTGATCCTTGGAACTAGAACAGGCAGAACTAGACAGATGGGCCTGAAGTTTTAGGCCTCAGGTGTCTTTGGCAGTAGAGATGGTGGCAGACTCCCATAGAGAAGAAACTGCTAGACAATGTAATGAATAAGAGAGGGGAAAGAAGACATTATTTGTTTCCATTTAAAAAAAAAGAGTATGAATTAGAGGCAGCTCAGATATAGGGGTGGCAGGATACTTGAGCCTCCAGGGACCTGTGGGACCCAAGAGATTTCAGAGATATGCAGGATACACAATTTGCCAGAGACCATTGGAATAAAGTCTTTACCAGCTCAGATTCTATAGTTATGTCAAATCTTTGCAATCCTTGCTATATCTTACACATGTAAGCATGAGTAATACTAATACGTTAGAGATTCATAGGATTCAATAGTGATCCAGAAACTTTTATGTGGATGCCCAGAATTACAAACACACAAAGTGCACAGGTCTCAGACCCATTAGAGCTCACATTCTATGAGGAATCTTGTATCTAGGATAAAAGAAATATGTAGGTCTATGGATGAATATTTCTTGGACATTTCAGAGACCATTTGGATGGATGTACTGTCTCTCAGCCCAGAAAGTCAGCCCTAGTTATAGCTAAATGTTGTTCTTGTTGTTGTTGTTTGCCCTTAATTCTAGAAGAAGACAATGACATCAGGAGAGTGGTGCCATGACTTGCCAGTGAATTGGATTTAAATTAGGGCTGTGCAAAGTCACCAGTCTCACTTCCTCCTCCAGAGCCATTTGGATCCAGTGGCCAGATATAGATCAGGACAACTGGAGAAGGTCCCCTATAGCTAAACGACCATCAGATTCTCCACATTTTTAATTAATCCAGTTAAAGTCTTCTAAGACTAAGAGACGTTTGAACTCTAAGACAGCTGTCTATGAGCTGACCTCAGACTAGTATCAGTCCCAGAGGCTGACAAAGCCAGATTCCCTTCTCCCTCCATCCCTTCCCTACAAACAGGTCCCAGCACCGTCACTGAAGCATCTCCAACTTCCTGGGCCTCTTTCCTTCTAGGCTTATCCTCATGTGCAGCAGCACTGACTCTACTGTTCAAAGTAATTTACTTTCCCCCCACTCCCACAAAAGCACTTGATACATGGCCTGACAGCTCTGGGAACTGCATTCTGGTTGGAAGAAGCGGGAGAAAAGGACCTGGAAGGTGGAATAGGCTCAAAGAGCCTTGGGAGCATTGGAGCAGGGTATCTCCAGGGCCCCACCCACCCCTCTCAGCCTGCAGGCCAGTCCCAGGTACAAAACTCACAATTACAGTGAAGGGAAGAAAGGGCCAAGGAGGAGGACCAATATGAAGCCTTCTGCAGATGAGAAGCCTTTGTAATGCAGGGTTGGCTTTCTTGTTCGCTGCTAACCCCTGGTGATCAATTTCTGACCTTAAGTTGAAATTGTTGTTCAGCTTTCTTTTCCCTCTCCTATCCGCTTAGCAACATTTCCTTTCTCTCCTTTTGTAGGCCAAAGACCAAATCATAGGAGTTTTACATAGATTCAACTTCAGAGCTTATCTAAGACAGCCGTCTAGTTTAAAAGGAGGAAGCATAGGAGAAACAGAGAGATGAAGTAGTTTGCATTTATATGGGATCCAAGTTATTTAGAACTGAAATCAACCTTAAAAGATAACTTGAAAGACAATCCAATTCTGGTCTTTTACAGATGAGGAAACTCAGATAAAGTGAGAGGAAGTCTCTTGGCTTAGGTCACGTAGGTGATAAGAGAAGAACAGTGATATAAACTTGAATTCTCTGATTCCAAATCGGCCTCTGTTTTTCACTTTGTCATGATCATCTATGTACATGTGGTTTTGCCTCAATAGATTGAATTCAAGATCCCTGAGGTTGTAAGCTGTTTGACTTGTGTTTCTATCCCCAGTATCTAGCAAGTAGTGTTTATCTGTCTGTTAGTATTATGATCAGAACTCTGATTTCACTGGTACTGAGGGATTGGAGGCAGCTAGGTGGTACAGTAGATAGAGCAATGGGCCTTGAGGAAGACCTAAGTTCAAATTTAACTTCAGATGCTTACTAGCTGTGTGGCCCTGTGTAAGTCACTTTAAAAACAAATGAAAATCTGTAGGCATCATCTATAAAATGGGGATTATAATAGCACCTACCACCTGGGGTTGTTTTGTGGATCAAATAAGGTAATTTTTGTAAAGCATCAGTGCATTGCTTGTCCTATGCTAAGTGATTAAGAAACCCTTCTTTCTTTTCTCCCTTCCTTCCTCCATTCTTTCCTTTCTTCCTATCTCCCTCTCTCCCTTCCTCTTTTCCTCTCTCCCTCCCTCCTTCCCTTTACCTCTTTCACTCCCTCTATGCCCTTCTCCCTTCCTTCTCCTCTTCCTTCCTTTCTTAAGAGATATTGGAGCAGCACTGGAATCAAAAATAGGGCCTGGACTATTATTAGTATTGGTATTATTATGCTATATACTATTAATATTATTATATTATTAGTAGTATTAGATTGACTATTTGAGGGCAAATATTCTAGAAGCTACAATTAATTATGGTGTGGACAACTGAATTTTCATTATCAAATTTTAAGTGGGAATGAAATTGTTGGTAGACAGACAACAGTGTACCGTTTGTTGATTTCAAGGGAAACTATTTTTTTTTTCCTGAAGACTTCATTTATTTCATTCCTCTAATCCAAAGTCTCTGGGGACTGCAAAGGTCAGAGGTTTGGTAAGTTCAGCTGGACTTTTGCCTATGTTGAGCACACATGATTGAGAGAATCTAAGGTTCTTTAGTTGACAACTTTTTATCTTCCAACCTGTTTATATTTTATAGTACTTTTCTGTTTGGAACTTTTGTTAATAAGGTAACTAGAATCATGATAGTTAACAGTTGAAATATTTTAATTTTTGCAAATAACTTCACAAACATTTCTCATTTGATAAGAATATTTGTTATTAAAAAGAAAACAATGCTAAAAACTATTAGTAATCACAATAAAATGTTCAAATTTACTCATATGAAAAACAGATAAATGCAAATGAGGTTTTACCTCACCAACTTCAAGACAGCAAAAATGGGAAAACTAATTGTTGGAGGGAGTATGATAAGACACAAATGTCAAATGATGCTTATTAAAGCTCAATTATCTCAATGTTTCTGGAAAACAATTTGGAATTATGAAAGAAATATTTACTAACTTATTTGTGTCCTTTGGCCTGGAACTGCACAATTGAGACTATATCACAAGGGAAGTTTTAGACAGTACATAAAGGCACACAAATTCAAGTGTTCATAGCAGCATCATCTGTGATAATAAAAAAAAAATTGAAACAACATATGTATCTAGTAACTAGAGAGTGGCTGACCAAAGTATAGTATATGAATGAAGCTGACCATTACTGTGTTACAAGAAATGAAGAATATGATGGTTTTAGTGATATATTTGAAAAAGTGTATGAAATTATACTGTATGAAAAAAGTAGAGTTCAAAAGAACAGTACAAATAATGATTATGGCAATGAAATTAATATTTTTTCTTATACACAAATGTCATAAAAATCAATAAGTCCTACCATATTCCAATAGTACTTCATTCAGTGATGCTGTCTTTCTGGGTTTCATGAATTCTGTGTTGCTTTAAACTTAAATAATTTGTGATTGAGCCTAGACATAGCACTTCTAGGTTTATCTTCTGGCTGCGATTTACCAAAAGACTTGGGATATTTGTGTGGCTTAGTCAACTAAAATGGCGAAGAGGAAATTATAACATTTTAAAGGCCAATATTTTATAAGTATTTTTATAGCACTTAGTTAATTAGTTTTTAGAGAGACAATTCACAGAAATTAATACTGTGTCAAATAATTAACAAAAATGGATGTTCCATTATGGTTATATTAAGATTGTACTTGTGTGTAAACTTACTTCAAGGAAGTTGCCATTTTGTGAACCAAACATATACACTCAATTCCTGGTATAATTAATTTTTCCAAGTTCAGGGTGGCTTGCTACATTTATTTAATCAACCTATTTGAGTTAATCTTTTCTTTCAATTCACAACTTTCCTAAAACTAATTTCTATGTAATCTAAAAGATAAGCTATGTAGTGATCCTATTTTCCTTTTTCTTGAATGGATGAAAACAATAGATGGCCTACTTTTAACTCAAAAAAATTTCTTTTCTAGGCATACTCTGAATGAAATGAGTATTTAAGAGAAATGAGAATAGCTATAAGAACCTATCTACCCCTATATGATTTATGTAGAATACCAAACTGATTAATACTGATTGGAATAGAGTAGGGGTACAAATGAATCATTTCATATAATTCATATATATTTCATATTTCATACATATACACACACTCTGTGTGTGTGTGTGTGTGTGTGTGTGTGTGTATGCTGCAGTGGATTATTGTGGCATTGGCTATATATTTGAAAAATCAGAATTATGTTCACAATATGAAATACATATCCATGGTTACCAGTGTGCTTATATACTTTGAAGAATGTGAATATGGACTTCTAGTTAAGAAGGTGACCACGTATTAGGTCATAAAGGAGCTCAATTTTCTACTTTTGTTCCAGCAATTATCTAAAAGAAGCCCCATTTTAATGAATGACCTAAACAATCCAAAGAGAGACTTCATTAAGGCATAGATAAAAGTCACAGACACTGAAAGAGAAGTCTTAACAAAGAATCCATCAAAAGCTCAGCTAAACAGATGAGAAACCCTCAGAATTTCTATGAAAGAGGCAGTCTAAGGTAGAGCTAGGGACTGGAGGAATACTCAGGAGTACACAGACCACATAAAGCCCTGACAAAGAATATACCAATAGATTGAAGGTATGTGGGGGATTTGGACAAAAGTGCCCACAGCATGTCCAAAATAGTCCTGGAGGATCAGAAGATCAATGAAAGCTTTGACTAGCAAGTTCCAGGAGTGACAGATGAGTAGCAGGCACCACAATTGGGGCAACACAAGGTAGGAACAAAAATTGATCCAGAACTCTAAAAAGGAAAATCCTAGGTAGTACAGAACCAACACAGGGTCCTGATCATGAAGTTTCAGGAGGAAAAGACTACCTAATGTCCTGATCAAAGTATTCTCAAGAAGAATATGAGATTACATAGACTACAGACTGAGTATAGGCAGAGTATAGGCATTAGAAATATCTGTGATCCCGCAGGTGAATTCAAAAAAGCAAAATTGAAAAAACATCATTTAAAATAAGGCAACAGTTAAGACATACTTTCAAAAAAAAAGATAAGCATAGAAACTTTCCTGTTTGAACATTCTACAGACAATGAATTAAGATAAACTATATGAGTATATATGCATTTTTGTATATTATACAAAGATTTGCATATATGTATGTCTGGATATATATGTATGTGTATATACAAATTGTATATATGTGTATGTATACATATATGCACAAATATGTATATATACATATATATTCCATTCTGTATGTACAAAGAGAATAGCATAGGATAAAAACACTTAACTACTTAAAAGGAAAGCTAATAGAATTACATAGAGGGAAAAATAACATTCTAATTGTTGGGGATCTCATGTGCCTTTCTCAGAACTACAAAAATTCAAAGAAAACATAAATGAGAATTGAATCAGGAATCTTAATAGAACTTTTCAAAAGTTAGATAAAATGTATCTTTGATCATTACTGAATGGGAATGGAAAAAGAAAAAAAAATCTCATCTATATATGATAACTTTACAAAAATTGACCCTATACTAAGGCATAAAGCCTAACAAATGCAGAAAAGCAGAAGCATTAAACACATCCTTTACTGAAAATAATGACACTAAAACTATATTTGGGTTGGGACCTTTGAAGAAAGAATTAAATATTAGTCAGAGTCGAAACTATGCAATGCAAAAGAATTCATACATCAAAAAGTTACAGAACAATAGAAAATTCATGTTGGAAAATAGCAGTGGGACAACATATTAAAACTTTAGTGATGCAATAAAAACATTTGCTATGGGAAGATTTTTATATGTGTGCATATTTGTATGTATACATATATCTAAGCCTTTTATCAATAAAAAAGAATAAAGAAAGAAAGAATAGATCAATGATTTGTCAATGGAAACAAATCTAGAAAAGAGATTGAAAAACACCAAATAAACACCAAAATTGAAATTTTAAAATCAAAGAACAAATTAACAATATAAAATAAAAAAAATAATTTGATAAATAAAATTAGAAACAGTTTTTTAAATAGAAAAACACATTAAACCATTAGGCCTATTAAAAAAGAGAGAAAAAAACTCAATCATCAACATTAAAAATGAAAAGGGAGAAATTATAACAAGTAAAGAAGAAATAAGGAAATTAACAGAAATTGTTTTGCAACCATATGTTGAGAAGCCATTTAAAGAAATGGTTGAATATCTACAAAAAATATGAATACCCAGAAAAAAAGGAAAGAAGAGATAGTAAATTTAAATAACACAACTGCAGAAAAAAAATGCAATTTGAACAGCAAAAAAATGAATCCCCCAAAAGGGAAACAATAAATTCCAATACAACAGAAATTGTTTTCAAATTAAGGAAAGATGGGATCCTACCAAATACCTTCAATTATATGAATATGATTTATATACCTAAACAATAAAGGGACAAATGACAGAAGGAAAAAGTTTAGACAAAATCATTAATGAGTATGCATGTAAAATTTTAAAATAAAATTTAAGCAACAAGCATATAGCTGCATATAAAAAAGTACATTATGAATAGGCAATATTCATAGTAGCAATGCAAACTTGTTTCAATATTAGGAAAACTATTAAAGTAATAGACCATATTAAAAAAAATCAAGATCACATGGTGTTGTCTATAGTTGAAGAAAAGAGTCTTGATAATGTTATATATATATACATATATATATACACACACACATGTATATATATATATATATATATATATATATATATATTATTTAAAAAAACCCACTAAAAGTATAAGAACAAATGTACCTTTTCTCAATATGTTAAAAAAAAAAAGGATCTAAAACCAAGAGCCAACATATTGTATGGAGATAAACTCAATGCCTTTTTAAATAAAATTAGCAGTAAAGCAAGGGTGTCAAAACTACCACTATTT
The DNA here is from genome assembly GCF_003287225.1 of Phascolarctos cinereus. Taxonomy (NCBI): domain Eukaryota; kingdom Metazoa; phylum Chordata; class Mammalia; order Diprotodontia; family Phascolarctidae; genus Phascolarctos; species Phascolarctos cinereus. Next base: position 71,948,688 of record NW_027555847.1, on the reverse strand, counting down.
ATCATAGTGTTAGAAATGTTAACTGTAACAATAAAAGAAGAAAAATATCTCAGAAAAAAAAAAAACACAGCAAAGAGGAAATAACATGATCACTTTTTGAAGATTATATTGTGGCATTCATGAAGAATCCTAGAAAGATGTTTTAAAATAAAATTGTATAATAATTCTTTTCAAAGTAGTAGGATAGATAACAGATCCACAGAAAGCACAAAAATTTTTTCATTACCAAAACAAAACAAAACAACACCAAACTCATCAGGAAGAGAGAAAAAGTGAAATTTCATTTGAAATTACTATAAAATGATTAAATATTTAAATGTTTACCTGCTGAGACACATACAGCAAGTGAACGAATACAAATACAAGTAATTTTAATATAAATAAATATATAATTAAATAATTATAGAGGCATTAGCTTTTAATTGGGCCCTGTCAATATAATATAATATAAATTAGAATATATAAATTTATTCATTTATTCAGTACAATATCAATTAATCTACCAAAATTACTTTAAAGAGTTGGAAAAAAAATTACAAAATTCATCTGAAGGAACAAAAGGCCAAAGTTGGGAAAATGGGAAGAAATTGGATAAATTAGGCCCAGACTTCAAACTATACTACAAATAATTAATTATCAAAAGTATTTGGCATTTATTAGAAAATTAAAAGTCAATTAATGAAACATGTTAAATAATGGTTTAATAATTATGTATATTCCTGCATGTTAACATTTCAATTTCAAAGAATTTTCGTGGAGTTAAGTATACAGAGAGTTCAGTAGGACTTCTTAGTCCATATAATTTGAATAAAAATAGAGAGGAAAGTTTAATTACTTTTCTTTTTTTTTTTTTTTGTTGCTCTTCAAAATTCATTTTATTAACCCCAAAGGGACCTAGTGTAACCAAGAGGTTGGTGCGGGGGTGGGGAACAGAAAGGTGATCTGAGCATTTGGTGATTGGAGAAGGGGACATATATAGGTCTTCAGTTTCTCTTCATGGGATCTGATGGAAGCTTTCAGAACCTCAAAGATCTACTAGGTTTGGAGACAATAGAGAGAGTTTGTACTCTTCCCCTGACCTATCTGATATTGGCAAACCTTGCTTGCTCTCTGTACTGGGGGAAAAGAGAGGTAGGCCATTTAGAAGGAAATGGGGAGAGCCTGAGCTGAGCCCTCTGGATAGTAGGGAAAAGTGAAAGAGCCTTCTATTTATGAACAAGATTTGTTCCCACCCTCTCCAGAATCCAGGTCCATTTCAGTTGGGGAAGGAAAGGAAAAATGGATGACGAGGGCTAGGGAACTGACCTACAAAGTTTCCTGGAATGTCAGAGAAGAGAATAAACAGTTCCTGCCAACACCAGACTGATCTATATGTACAAAGACTAATGTCCCCTGCCCCCATCTGAGGGGTTTGTAAGTTCTTGGTGAGACGACAGAGGCTATTTTAGGAGTAGCTACCTTTAGGCCCATAGGGCTGGAGGGAGGTGGGAGGGGTGGGAGAGAAGGGCTCCCAATAGACCCCAAGTCATCCTTGTCTAGACAGTCTACTTTGGTTTCTTTCTGATATGAATCGTGTAAATTGTCCAAAAGTCAAAGGAGATTCCAGTCTCTTACTAACAAAGCACACAATTTTGGGGTGCAGATGACCATATTCAGCTATCATGTTAAACTTTTGTATTTAATTTTAAATTTAATGCATCGTACATGATGCATAAAACATGATGTAAAAAAATCAGTGTTTTTGGTATCATTTTTGTCTTACCCATTTTAAAATTTGCTTAAGAAATCATTGCAACTATGTATATGTGTAACTGTTAGCAGAAGAATCATTCCCCAATCTTTAGGTGGAGAAATGTTTGTCAGCGCTTATAGAAGAAAAAAAGAGAAGCTTTTTTTTTAATGTAGCAATACAATTCCCATTTCTAGCAATTTCTTCCTTTTCTATTTTAGTTCACTGAAATGCTAGGGTGCTTTCATAGATTATGAAAAGAGTCACAAGATTGGGAAGAGCAAAGAAAGAATGCTTTTTTTGCTTCAAGTCTTTCTCCTCTGAAGACTATTTTTCATACAGCTGCCAAAGTGATTTAAAAATATATCTAATCATTCATGTCATACCTCTGTACAATTAACAATGGTTTCCTGTTACCTCTAGGCTTAATTATAAACTCTTGTGTTTGGGAGGTAAGTCCTTTATGACCTGGCTTTAACTTACCTTACCGAGCTTTTTAGAAGTTGCTACCCCTCCACCTCTTCATTGGCTCCATGGTGTAGCCAGATTGGCCTAGATTTTCTTCACATATGGCATTCTATCTCCCATCTTTTGCATTTGTAATGACAATCCCCATTACTGGAATGTAGTCCCTTCTTATCTCTGACTCTTAGATACCTGGCTCCCTTTAAAATTCAGCCAAACCGAAACTTTCTTTGTAAGGCTTTTTCTGTTGTCCCCCTCCTCTAGGTAGTTCCTTCTACATATTTTTCTTTTCTCCTGATAGAATATAAACTCTATGTGAAGGATTATCTTTTTTTTTTTTATTGTGTCACCAACACTTAGCAAAAGGGCTAAAACAAAGTAGCACTCTACAAATCATTGTTTATTGAATAATTAGTGTGAGTCTAGGTCTAAGCTACCTTAGTTTAAATTTCTTCTGTTAGTGGACCATGCTAAGAAATTTAGTTACTCAGCTATTGGCATTTGATTAGGTGGGAATTTTGTGCTGAGTTGGGAGAAGGTAGTAACACACATCTATAACATTCATTTGAATAAATGTATTTTAATATTTACTAGAATCAAGGAGGATTACAAAAGCAAGAGTTAATTGTTTGGACAATGGAAAGTCAAGATTGCTTTTCTTGATGTCTTGATATTGTCAGCATGGAAAGGATATTGGAGAAGCAGGAGAATAAGTGAAAGCAATGGCTTAAAAAGTTGGAGAGGCCAATTAAAGAACTTAGTATAGTCTGTAAAGATTTGGAGACACTGATTGATGAGTAGAATCTTTTTTTTGTTGTTTACCAAAAGAAGAAAAGGAGAAAAGCTGATGTTTGCAAAATGATGGCACCTTATGGAGGAAAAAAAAAAAAAAAAAGAGAAAGACATACCTCAGCAAAGAAAGATTAATCTCTAAAAGACTAAAGACATGGGCCATTTGTCCTTGTCTTCCAGAAAGTTAAATTGACTACTGATCTGTTAAATCTTAGTATACAGCACCCTATGTCTGGTGCTCCCTTTTCCTTCTCCTAATGTTTTCAATAATTCTTGAAATTCCCCTTCAAGTTGGGCATGATTTAATTTAAATTCTCGCCCCACATATCTTGCTAAGATTAATTTGAGCTCCACTGCCTATCACAGGGAGAATTATAGCTTTTAATTCCAGATTTTCATGTATTTTTTTTCTTGTTGCCATTCTTAATTGTACTCCAGGAGATATTCTCCATTAAGAATAGTCTTGCTTTTAGTGAATGAACACTAACAGATTTTTAGTCAGGGTAAGATATGAATTTATCTAAATTTTCTCTGCTTATTTTGTTATGCCTTAAAACACTACACTGCCATCTGACAGTGTTTTTGAAAATTTGATAATTTATTTTTCTTTAAATTATGACTTTTTTAAAAAAAAGTTTCATTTCCAATGAGATATGCATAAAGAATTTTGCAAATCTTGAAGTACTGTATAAATGCTGTTGCTGTTATTCAGTTATTTTTTCAGTTGTGTCCAACTCTTTGTGACCCCATTTGGGGTTTTCTTGGCAAAGGTACTAGAGTGGTTTGACATTTTCATTTCTAGCTCATTTTACAGACGAGGAAATCGAGGCAAATAGCTTTGAGTGACTTGCCCAGGGTCGCGCAGCTAGTAAACATCTAAGGTGGGATTTAAACTCAGCAAGATGAGTGTGCTTGACTCCTGGCCAGGCACTCTTATCCACTGTGCAGCCAAGCAGCCCATCGAAATGGTAGATACTCCTCTAACAATACCTATGGTTGTGGCTGGTGCTGTTATTGTTATCATGTTTAAAAAAATTATTTCTTATACTGTTGGTAACACAAAGATTATAGAGTTATTCTTGGTTGAGATGTGAATTATAGTGTTTCCCTTTTTTGCTTTTTAGTCAAGGAATCAAAACTCTTTTTCCTCTTGATATCTTCTTCTGTGTAGCAGCATACCTCCTGAAGGTTGACAAAGTTTTCAGTTGCAGTATAGATTTTTTTTCCCCTCAGTGGGTGATGAGAACACCTGGAACTGAAAATTACTTTTTAAATTGAGAGGAATGAGTTTTATGGAGGTTATTCTCTCAGTCCTGATGTTGATTTCCTGGGCCTCTTGACTTCAGCCCTGATGAAATCAGTTTTGCAACTTAAGGGTTTCCATATATTGTATTATTTGTGAGGATCATATATGATCAGAGGATGTGACAATAGGTTCAGTGGAACAATCCACAAGTTTTCCTCCTCCTCTCACCATACGTGGTTCAAAGAACACTTACCCTTTACTTGCAGGTCCCTATTACTGCCCTCCTACTATAGTCAATCCTTAATAGTCACTTCACTAGGCTAAGCAAATGCAGGTTTATTGGCAGTTTGCACACAAACACAAATTTTTCATGGATAGACACACCAGCAGCGTACTCCCCCCAAAGAAGAACTTAAAGTGGAGATAATATATATTCATTTTAATATTTTTTAATTGACAACTTACTATGTTATATGTAGGGTATTACGAGATGTAAAGATGAAGGCAAAATCCCTGCCTGCAAGGAGCTTGACATATAGTAGCCAAATTAATAAATGTAAACAAAGATGTGGAACCTGGTGGCACCCTCCACCTGGCTGATGGATCCTCTGGCTGTGCGCTAGACCAGGTTCAACACTCCCTGTAGGTGAGCAGCCCAAAAATTTCCATTAATGTGTTTAGTTTTAACAGCCAGCCAGAAGTAGCAATTAGTTCATAACAATGTCAACTAATGAAATGCATAATAAGGAAAATAGCAATTAAAATTTCATAGCACTAAAATATTTCCCTCACAAACCCAGGGCATATCCTACTACATGTACATATCACTGGTGGGTAATTTGGACAAACATAGAGAAACCACTTGAAAAAGCACATCTATATGTAACACTCATGATGAGGGCACATATGTAGAGAGATACATATGAAGGAGACATATGTAGCCAGGGCACATGTGTGACTCTAATACAGTAACACCACTGAAATCTGGTAATCAAATATTCAACTATCATTCATTTTTGTTTAATAATATATTTTATGCATTATTTCTTTTTGTCTTTTACTTTTTCACTGAGTTGAGATATTCCTCAAATAATTAGCTACTTTTTAGATTTTCCAGTTCCTTAGATTATTTTCTTTTTAAATTAAATCCTATATTTTTTTTATATGTTAAGCATTTTTTTTCTCTCTCTCCAGGATGGGGGAGGCAGGGAAAAAAAATAACAACAACAACAACAACAAATAAGCAAAGTCAAGCTAAACAACTTCATATATTGGCCCTGTCAAAAAGCATCTTAATCTGCATATTATTCCATCACTTCTTTGTTAGAAGGTGGATAGGATTTTTCATCATCAACAACTAGCATTAAGTACCTACTGTGTCAGGCACTATTCTAGGCAATGGGAGGCAAATGAAATGAATGAACCTATGCATGAATGAATGAATCAGTTTCTCTCTCAGAAAGCTTGCAATAAAGGAAATAACAAATAGAAATTAATACAAAGTTGATAAATACAAGGTCATCAGGGAGGAAGTGCACTACCAGTTTGGGTGCAAGGATCAGGAAACATTTCATATAAATGCTGTTTAAGCTACACCTTGAAGGCGAAAAGGGATTTGATTCAGCAGGTATGAGGGGGAGTGAATTGAGGTCTGGGGGCCAAGACACCTCAGACACAGAGAGGAAGACTGTGTGAAGAACATAGAAATCCAGTTTGGCTGGATCACAGAATGGAAGGGAAGGAGATTGTAATGTTTATAATGAGTTTATAAAAATAGGTTGGGGCCAGATTTTCTAAAAAGGTTTGAAAGCCAAAAAGGAGTTTATATTTTATCCTATAGGCGAAAGTTAGCCAATGTAGTTTACTGAGTATGGGGATGATCACATCTGCAGTTAAAACAAAACATACACACACACACACACACACACACACACCACACACACACACACACATACAAGCACTTTGGACCAGATTGGGAGAAACTAGAAACAAGCAAATATAATTTCGAGACCATTGTAATCTAGGCCAGGGGTAAAAGGGGCCTCAAGTAAGTAGTGATGTCATTGTTTGCCCCTTGCTGATGGTAGTTTCTCTGAGAGTCTGATCAATAGACCTAATGATCCACACTGGCCTCATGGTCTCATATTTTCCACCAGATGCTGCTCTGCTTTTCTCTGAAGGAGAATCCTTTATTGTAATATATCTTCTGCCAAACCCTGTTTGGAAATAATCCATATTGTCTCTAGCTCAGCCCTGTTCTCTAAACTTCAAGTCTATAGGTTTTCTCTAGTACTTTTAGAAAATAAAGGGGAAACAAAATTAAATTTGTTCTAAGACTAGAAAAAAGTCTCCCTTGTTTTGGTACCTCATGCTTTCATCTACCTATGAGGAGATTCTCAGTCTTAGGCACCAAGGAGTTTGAAACAAAGGGCAAGGTAGTCCAGGTAACTGATTCCCTCCTATTTAATCTTTTCTTCAACTTCTCTTGCTGATCCAGGATTTGAGGTCCATCGTTAAACTCATCATTTCAATTTATGTTGAGTATTCTATACCTTCCTAATTTTCATTTCTAAATGCCAAATGATACTTCTAGTTGTGGTTATTTGCTCAATTATTGGTAAACAGCTCAAGAAGAAATTATTCTACAGTCTCTTTCATTTGTATATGCTGATTAGTGATGGATGAAGAAGTAAAGACACAAGCTACACATATGAGGCGAGCTCATTAAGGTCATTCTCTTTGCTGCCCACTTAGCCACACTACAGGAATCTAAATATGTAAATTGTTATTGTTCAGTCATTCAGTTGTGTCTTCATTACCCTGCATGAGTGGTTTTCCATTTCCTTCTGTAGTAGATTAAGGCAAACAGATTAAATGACTTGCCCAGGGTCACACAACTAGTGAGTATCTGAAGCTGAATTTGAAATCAGGAAGATAAGGCTTTCTGACTCTAGTCCCAGCACTCTATTCATTGAGCCACCTAGCTGCCTCCAAATTGATAGATAGGCTGAATGACAATCTGAAATGACCTTTGTTTTTGCAATCCTAGCCCATTCATCAGGAAGCGAATTGTGGTTTATTTCCAACCTCGCCCACCACCCCTGACTCCATCTAGAAGGAGGTATTTAAGGATCAGGAAAGGTTGAAGTATCTCTGAAGCCCTGGGACATCTGCTCTCTTTGGAGAGCGAAGGGGCCAAGGTGAAAGGGCACCAGTAGTGATCCAGTGACAAGGAAGGGTGCTACTACCTTTTTCTGACTACAATCATGAGCAGTTGAAGCCTTGTTTTGCTCATTGGCTCACTTAAATAGTAATTGCTATGAATAAAATTTTCTTTTTGCCTAGATTTATTTGTCATGCTGATGGACATAGATGGTAAGTCAATAAATATTATGTACCTCCTACTTGTCAGGCACTGCATTGTAGACTGGGGATACAAAGAGGCAAACCACAGGCCCTGCCTCAAGGTACTCACCATCTAATGAAGACAACGAGAAAGCAAACAAGTTCAAACAAGCTACGTACAGGATAAAGTAGTAGAATTAAGAGAAGGAAGACTAGAATTAATGAGGTTTGGGGAGTCTTCCTATAGCAGTAAGATTTTAATTGGGGCTTTAAAGAAAGTCAGAGAAGTCAATAGACAGAGATGAGAAGGGAGAGTCCAGGCATGGGGGACAGTCAGAAGAAATATCTGGAACCAAGAGCTGGAGTGTCTTGTTGGTGGAACAGCCAGTAGGCCAGTGCCACTGGATTGAAGAGTATGTGGAGGAGAGCCAAGATGTATTAAGACTGAAAAGGTAGGGTGGGGCTAGGTTTTCAAAGGCTTTTAACATTAAGACTCTTGCATTAGGGAGCCACAAAGCTTGATTGAGTAGAGGGGTAACATGATGGTTGGACCTGAGCTTTAGGAAAAGTACTTTAGCAGATGAAGTGAGTATGTATTAGAATGGTAGAATAGTATTTGAAGTTGGCAGAATCCCCAGGGTGCTATTGCAATTTTCTAGCCATAAGGTCATGAGGGCCTTCACCAGAGTGGTGGCAATGTCTGAGAAGGGAAGAGGGAATATTTTGAGAGATGTTACAATAGTGAAATTGAAAGGCTGTGTAGGAGACAGGGGGAGGGTTCAGAGGGAAAGATAATGGGTTCCATTTTGAACATGTTAAGTTTAAGATGTCTATTGGATTGGGGAAGTTACCTCTACCCCTTATCTCATTCCTGTCTAGCCAACTGGCATGACCTTAGATTTATTTTTCCTGTCTTATTTAAACACTTTATTTACTACCTATATTATTAAGAGGTTTGCTTCCAGATAAAGATATGCTTACTCTTATTGCATTTTGATCAAATATTTTTGACAAAGAAATAGACCATGCAAGAGCAAGAAGGTGAAAAGAGAGCCTGAGAACAATTGCCTAAAACTTTGCTAACCATGAAACGGGCTTCCCAAATTTAATACAAAAGAGAAAATAAACACATGGTAGAATTACAATGAAAGTTATTTGATGGTTCAGAGGAACAGAGTGAGATCATTTTAAAGCTGTATGAAAAGCATTCAAAAAACCCCATCATGGAAAACAAAGAACTTGGGCTGGGCTTTGAAGGAGGGAGTGGGGCTTAAAATGACAAAGAAGTGGACAGAGGGTGTTTCTAGAATATGGAACTATGTGATTAAAGACACAGTGATGGAAAAATACAAGATTTTATCAACAAGTGTCAAGTTTAGCTGAAGTACCCAGTGTTTGAAATGAAGTTTGAATTCAAGTTTTGAAGGGCCTTTCTTTGAAGGCAGGATGAGTTCCTACTTTATAGGAATCACGGAACTTTATTTGTTTTGTTTTGCAAGAGACTAGAAAGTTCAATATTGCATTTTGAGGAGTAATCTGTCAGTCATGTGGATATATCAGAGAGGAAATGGAGGTTATTTCAATAGTTCATTACAACAGGCAGTAAGTTGAACTAGGGTAAGGTCTTCAGGGATACAAAGGAAAGACCAATTCGCAGTGATTTTTTGAATACACAGTCCACAAGATTTGACAAAAAGATTGGATGTGAGTGACACATCAGTAGAGCAGCTTCTAATTTTGAGATTTCCAAAACTAGGTGATTGGGAGGATGAAAGTGGTTTATATTTGGAGACTCATTGTAACCACCCTGGACTATTGCAATACCCTTGTAACTGTTCTCTCCATACCTGCTGTCCTTAACACCAATTCATTTTTCATACTTCTGCCAGATTTATATTTCTTATGTATAAGCTGTGTTATGTTGTCCACTCAGAAACTATCTTTAAATGTTATAATTTTTTCATCCTATTACAGCTTACTTATTTATGCCTTCTCTCTTCTCCTAACTCCTGGCATTTTCACTGGTTATCTCCCATGCCTGAAATATTCTCCCTCAGCCTCCTTCCTGGCTTTCCTGGAATGCCTTCAAGTCCTAGCTAAAATCTCACCTTCTACAAGAAACCTTTACCAATCCCCCTTAATTCTAATAATCTCTCTATTTTGTTTATCTTCAATTCATCCTTCATTTAGCCCATTTATACATAGCTATTCACATATTGTTCTCCCCACCTCCATTAAAAATGTGAACTATTTGAAAGCAGGGACTGTCTTTCACCTTTGATTATTTGCCTTCTCAGAGCATAGAACGCTACCTGACACATGGTCAGCACTTTACTAACTGACTGGTTTCTTAGGGTCCAAAGAACCTTCAGTCATTGGAATGTAGCTCATTGGCTGAACATAGCTGTTCACCTATGAAAGAGCTCCGGATTTGGAGTCGAGGACCAGAAAGAAAAGATCTTTTTTCTTTTTCCTTAAGACCTACTGGTTTATCATTGGTAAAAGGATTCACTAGTAAATAAATATTTATTGAAGGTCATTTTCCCATATAACATATGTTTTAATCAGATTTTTTTTTATCAAAGTTGGATTATGAGGATATGAGCATCTTTGCGTGTGTATATACATACATCCATATATATATATATATATGTATATGCACATATATATGCACATATATACATATATATATGTATGTATATATTCACATATATACATACATATATATGTATATGGATGTATGTATTCTTCTCTGTTTTTTTTACAAAGGTTGCTGGAATAATCTATAGGTGGATGTGAAGTCAGAGGACCAGGAATCAGAGTCAGATTTTTTTTTTCCCATAAGATCTACAGACCTACCATTGATAAGAGGGTCCAATAGTAAAGTATATTTATAATTTTTTTTTCATAAAACAGGGGTTCAGATCAGATTTTTTTTAAGTTAGAGTATAAAGATATGAATGTGTTTCTGTGCATGTTTATTTCCTTCCTTCTTTCTTCCCATACTTCCATCTTTCCCTTGTTCCTTCCCTCATTCCTTCCTTTTTCTTTCTTTCTTTCTTTCTCTCTTTCTCTCTCTCTTTCTCTCTTTCTTTCTTTCTTTCTTTCTTTCTTTCTTTCTTTCTTTCTTTCTTTCTTTCTTTCTTTCTTTCTCTCCTTCCTTCCTTCAGTTACTTAACAAAGATTACTGGAATAACCTACAGGTAACCTTGATAATTAAAAAAAATAAACTAAAACAGTGGTTTTAAGCAAATCAGGTAATCACATGACCATTTACCTCATACTCACAAAATGAAATTACCAGATAGTGGGGAGAAGTATAAAAGTGTGTCTTCACACCTTATAAATGTTCAAAATGGGGGAAAAACATTGAATATGAAAAACAAAAGTAGTATAAGATGTAGATTTTGTCCTTGTAAGACTGTAGCCAAATGAAATACAATTTAAAAAGTCAGAACAAAGGGGCTGATATGCAAAAGTCCTTATTTGTTTTTGAACTTTATAAATGGATTTCAGGGAATCTTTTGTTTACATCCAATTCTTTATAGCCCACCATTCTTCCATATATATGCACAGCATTTGAAAAAAGTTTGATTACAGCCCAAATTTATAAGTTAAAAAGCTTTTTAGAAATAATTTCTATGAATGAAGCCTTTTACTAGTAGCAGCAATTGCCCAAAATTTTTTCCAGGTTTGAACCAAGGATCTCTCATCACAAATCCATTGTTCTTTCTATTGAACCATAGATGTGCAGAAGACACCATTAGAAACTGATTCTCATCACCTATCATTCTTACAGGATCATTGATAAAAAACATTAGTTCTGGCCTTTATTCACTAATGCCAGAGCCTAATCTGATACCTGTAATCTATCAGATTTTTTTTGTTTTTTTGAGACAGTTAATTAAATAAACAAATTCTCTACAATTTTACAGATGGGACACAAGTAGAGATGTGGCCCAGGAAATTTTCTTCCTCCATTGAATTCATTACCTATTTCATCTGGTCCTTTTTATATGGAATTCATGCATCTTTATCTGGATTAGAGCAGTCTTGAGAACAATGATAGAGACTTTTCTTCTCTGGGTTTTAGACCTATATCTGGAACTGGAAAACCTTAGATATCATCTGGAACAAATGTCTAATTTTGTAAATGAAGAAACTAAGATCTAGAGTGGTTAGGTGACTTACTTTAGTTAACTCAGGGAGTAAATGTCAGAGTCAGAGTTTAAAATCAAATTGTCTATAAGTTCAATGTCCTTTTCTTCCATACCATATTGGGGAAGTGGGGACTCACATGTAAATGCCTCATTAGTGTGAATATGAATGAATAGCATCAAAGAAGCAAATAACTAGATAGCTGCTGCTCTGAACTGGTCAGGGTGTTGTAGATGATTGGGCCATTTATACAAACTAACTCTGAATGACCCTAACTAAACTCTTAATTAAACAACATAAACAACTTTCCTCTTCCCTTGGGTACAACAACTGCAGAGACACTATCCTCCCAATATGAGTTTGAAATTATGAAAGTTCAAACATGACTATCAAAAATGCATGTGTCATCCTCTCTTGCTACTGTCCCTCCTCATCTCATGGATTTATTAAGTAAAGCAAACAACATTTTACTTTATTTTTAAATTTGCAGAATAGTATATTTCAGCAGATGGTTACTTCCAGTAAATTGTAGGTTCACACTGTGCTATGCTTTTATGAGATCCAGCTGTTAACTGATAATATTTCACTGCTGAATCTATCATGTGTGATATAATTGCTCATTATGGGCCTTACAACACCAGCAACATAGTTATTTTCAACTCCAAGCAAATTAAAATCTTATCAGCATTTTTAAAACTACAGTTGTCTCCTTACATTTAATTATTTTTAAAGTCCTATTTTGCTCTGTTTATTTTTCTCCTAAGTTGTTTGCAAAGGGTAAGAATTCAGCAGGATGAATTAGTCATTTTTCACACCTAACCTGCAGGAATGCCAGGCTATTCATTCATTTATATTTGGCACATAAATGTGAAAAGAAGTGATATCACTTTATAGAAGTAAGTAAATATCCCAAATCTCCTCATGACTGCTATGATTAATATGCACATTTATCCACAGTTCTGTTTGTTTCTCACTGTAATGATTCCAGGGGTAAGGGTAGGGAAGTGAGGGGTACCAATGGCCTGAAATTTTGCTCATATCATGGTCACAACAGCAACATTGAGTCAGTTGCATGTACTGCTGTAAACCCAGGTAGCTGACATATATTGGAAAGATATTGGAACCACATCAAGAGCCCATCTTGTTTGCCTCAGAAGACTTAAATTTGCTTTAAAGTATACTTTCCAGCATGAAGTTGTCCCTGGAACACAGCAAAACAGAAACTCCAGGGGGTGACCCTAAACATCATCTGTATCCCTAAGCCTACCAAAAGTTGGGAATTAATTTTCCCCTTTATCTCCCTCTTGTGTGATGCCACCTTTCAGAATGTGTAGATATAAATGGACCTACTCTGGTTCATATTTACATCTTGGGTAATATTCTCTAACCAACATCCCTCCATTTGTAGACTCAATTTGTAGTTGAGTAAATCCAAAAGACCATCTGGTATAAAATTGGGCTTCTCCTGTAGTGCCACCCAATTACTTTCACACTGCTGATCATTGGAGGACAGTCTCATAGTTCCTGAGACACATTAGAAATGGTACATTATGGAGTATTCGTAAATGGCAACAAAATGCCATTGTTAATTCCAGCTTTGGCTTCTAAATTTATATTCTACCTTTAGGTCAAATGTTCTTTTACGTACAGAAGAATTAAAGTCATCGTGACACAAATTGTTTGCAATAATATTTAGAATATTTTGTTTGGAATATGCTACAAATTTTGTTTTAGCACTCTTCTGAATGTTTGAAATCAACAGAGAGTGAGATCATATGTAGCACATTAGTAATAATGGCACTCCAGAAGTATTCATGCAGAACTTGACAATGTAAAGAATAATTTGGTTAGGGAAGAGATAGAAAGAGATGTTTTATTTAAAATAACTACAAAAAGAATAAACTATTTGAGGGTTAACTTACCAAGGGACACTCAGTATAACTAAACTAACAATATAACTAAAAACACTTATTACAGAAATAAAGACAAATAATTTTTGTTACAACAATAATTCTTGTTTCCTAGCTCTGCTCATTTCATTTTGTATCAACTCTAACAAGTCTCCCTTTTGTAATTTCATGTGGCAAAATAGTATTCCATTACATTCACATACCATAATATGTTTTTTGTTTTTGTTTTTGTTTTTTAGGCAATTGGGGTTAAGTGACTTGCCCAGGGTCACACAGCTAATAAGGGTCAAGTGTTTGGTCTGAGGCTGGATTTGAATTGAGGTGCTCCTGACTTCAGGGCCGGTGCTCTATCCACTGCTCCACCTAGCTGCCCCCACATACCATAATATGTTAATTTCCTAATTGATGGACACTACCTTAGCTTCCAGCAGAATGAGGTAAACATGTACTTTTGGACAGATGCAAATTGGGAGTTGTTTTGCTTAATTATCATATTTGTTACAGGTTTTTTCTCTAGTAGGGAAGTGAAGGAGGAAGGGTGAGAAAATAAATGCTTATTAAATTTATATATAAAAACTAAAAGCAAAAATAAAAAAAAATCCCTCTCAATTGAAGAGACTTGTTCATTGTTGGGCTCTGCTAATATAATAAGAATTAGGATATAATCTACATTAATTTACCAGGTCATTGCCATACCAATAGAAGGGCCAAGGCATTAGTTTTATGAAAATAGGCAAAACTGGGGAAAATAAATCAAGAAACTCCTGACTCAAAGACCAACATTTTTTTCATTATACTATGTCACTATGTCTCAAAAGGTCAAGAATCTCAAAAGGTCAAGAGAAATAATGGGGAAAAAAAAGTAGAAATGAAGGTTGCTATACAATTAACAGAATCCAAACTGCGTTAAAAAGTAGCAATTATCAAAAATAAATGTGCTACTGCTCATAATATAGAATAGCAATAATATAGAAAAGATAGGTTCATGGGACAGAGTAGAGAAGACAGAGGGGCAAATCAAAATAGTAGCTTAATGTTAGAAAAAAAAATGGCACTCCAAATCACTCTAGTAAGGACTCCCTTTTTGAGAATGACTGCTTGGGGAAAATAAAATGTAGTATAGCAATAATTAGATTTAGAATAGATTATATACCAAAAGAAGCTCCAAACTGAAAAGTTAAGATAATAGTTACATTCTCTTAAAATTCAGATTAACAACCTAGGAGAAGAGAAGAATGTTACTCCCTTTGACAGAATCAGAGGCATTGGAATTGCGATGTGTTGGGGATGAGGGGAAGACAAAGTCTGTTTTTGACATATTGAGTTTGAAATGTCTCTGGAACATCCAGTTTTAAATGTCCAATAGAGAATATATGGCATAAAATTGAACCTTAAGGTAGAGTCTGGGGCCTAGATATATTCATCTAATACTTACCAGCATAGAAATAATAAGACCCTGAGAATTGATGAAATAATTGAGAAAGAGGAGGGAGAGGAGGAGAAGTGGAGACACTGAGTGTAATACAAGGTAGTTTGAAAAGCAGAGAACATGCTAACTTCTGGGAGGGTAAGGAAAGACATCTGGGAGGAGATGACACATGAGTTAAGCCTTATAAGGATTGTGGGGGGAAAAGAGGCAAAGATAAAATTCATTCCAGGCTTAAGGAACAAACTCTGTGAACACACAGAGTTAGGAGAAGGAATATTGAATTTGGGGAAAGTTAGTAAAACTGGAATCTAGAGGTCATGAAGCAGAATGATGAGAAAAAAGGCTGGAAAGGTTGATTGATAATGCAATGTGGTAATGTTATACTGGAATAGAAACATATCCCAGTAAGAAACATGTAGAGGGCCGACTTTGGGGAGTTGGAGGGCTTAGGCCAGAGCAGGTCTTACCTGCAGCTTGTACTAAGCCTGGCAGCTGTGAAACTCAGGATGTCGGCTCACCACCCCCCTGTTCCCTCTCTTGAGAACAGGATGCAGGAAGGGAGGAAATGGATGGGGTACAGGACAGGACGCAGGAAAGAATGTAACAGACAAGGTACAAGGAAGTAAGGAAATCACCTAATTAGGTTTGTACTTTTCATGAATAATAATGTCACTATTGCTTGATCCAGTACTATATAAGCCTGAGCCTCAGATCAATAAACAGAGTTTGTTCTTCACTGCTCTCACCTGGCCCGTGATTCTTTCTCTCTTCACACTCTGCCAGCATCAGACCACAGCCGGGGACGCAGGCGCTCCTGGCAGAAACACGCTGATTTAGAAAACTATAAATTAATATTAGCTATAATGCACTGTATTTTTATTTATGTTGGCAAACATTTCCCAATTACATTTTAATCTGACTTGGGCTATATTCAGGAGTATTTTGTACAATATGAATGTTGGGAGTTTGATACTTCTGGTGCAGTATATGGTGTTAAATAAATGTCTAACGTAATGTACTCTGATTCTTTAGGTCATAGATGTCAGTTATGCACTCGGGATTATTTTTGGATTACTGCCACAGGAATAAGCAATATATAAAATAAAATCTAACTACTTTTATCTTTATCATTCTTTAATCTACACCATTTTATCCTGGCCCATTAATTTAGTCTTTCTCAATTGCAAATCCTATTAGATGTGTTATTTTTGCAAACTAAATAAATGGCTAAATACTACTTTGTGAACAGTTCATAAACCTTTTCCTTTGCCTTCCAACATTATCTCTTGTTTTCCATTTCCTTAGTAATCAGCAATACTAAACAAATGGCAGCTAGTCCATACACTGAAAAGTATTGAGTCACCAAGGCCTGATTATATTGGTGAGAAAGGTATGTTTAACTAATAGCATTTATCAGCTTTTTCTAGTTCATGAAGTCTCTGTGATTTTGGGATGACTCTAAGTTGTTCTGTATATGTAGCTCCAAAGAGAAGGATGAAACCTAGGATAATTTACAGGTAGAGAATAAAGCTTTTATATAGTACTTACTAGATTGTGAAGGAGACTTAAAACAATCATCTTCTCTAATCATGATTCAGATAAAGAATGATAGGTACAAACCAAAGTGGGTAGAAGGAAAACATTCCCCATTTGTTTCCAGGACTAAAGTAGGAGAATAAAACCCATAGTGCTTTTATCCTGTGAGTACAGAACTGAAACGGGTAAGTGTAACATTTGAATGTATCTATGATGATCATTCCAAAAGAAATTCAGGAAAAAAACAATGAATATGAATTTCAGTGAATGGGTTGAGTAGATAATTTCTCTTTTCTTTCACATCCTTGAAGGTACCCTGGCTATCTAAATGACTATACCTTATTGAAAAAAAAAATTATGTGGATGTGTTTAAACATAAGTATAAATTGATGGAAGCCTTGAGCTTATAAATGTAAATCTGAAAAGCTGAAAAAAAGATGAGGAATGAATTGAAATGTACCTGCATTTGGTAACAAAGGAAAGAAACAAAGACAAAATGTAAATGCACGATGCCAGAGTAAGTAGGACAAATTTAGGAAGTGGAAACCCAGTCTGACAAATGGAAAATGACAAATGATAATAAATACTTGTTTCCTTCCATAAGGTCAATATGATTTCAGCAACACTACTAGCCAAAAGAAAAACAACGAGAAAATCCTGGACTCTTTAAATCATAATATAGCACAGCCTCTAAAAATTGATAATAAGTTTCATATTTCATAAACAAACATCATAGAACTCCAGAGCATATTAAGATGTAATGAAGTCTAAGAAGACCACAACTGCTATGCTGCACATTGTCTTAGTTTACTACCTTCTTATTACTCAAGGTCAATAGACTCATAATCATAGAACATTTGGTGGCATTACAGTTCTCAAAACTAGATTAAACTTGGATTTTCATGAATAACTATTTTTAACTTAAGACATGAAATAGAGCAGTCGACCCAATAGGTTGGGTCACAATAGAAGCATGATATTCAATTGTAGGCAAGACCATTTAAAAAGAAATATTGAACTAGTATAAGACTGGTAGAGGGCAAAAAGAAGGTGGGAATGCTTGTTAATATATAAAAACGGAGTAAGAGTTGAAGGATTTAGACATGTTTAACCTAGTAAGGAAAATACATATATTTAGTACATTCAAATAATTAAGGGTAGAACAAATAAAAGAAAATAGACTTATTCTGTGTACCTCCAAAGGGCAAAAGAGTAGTCAATGGATGGAAGTTATGGAAAAGTAGATTTAGACTCAATGTTAGAAAGTACTTTCTCATAATTAGAAATGTTCAAAAATGTAATAGGCAATCTTTCTGGGTAGTGGGTTTTCCATTAGTAGAATTTTGAAGAAGAATCTCAATGGGTGACTGCAATATGATCTTTAAAAGTTCTTCTAACTACCAGAATTTGATTTATTTTCTATAATTTATGAAAAAATAGAAGTGTATATTAATTTATCTGATTCAACTGTACTTTTCTTTAAAAAGTAGTTTCAAAAACTACTTTTTCATTTCAAAACTATAGTGTAGAAACAAATTGAATATTACATTGAAAAACTAATAAAGGAAGCTCATTATTTCTCTCATATGCTTCCAAGAAAAAAAGGATCAGAGACAAGATTAAGCATTAAAAAATTGCCTTGAACCATATACACTGTTTCTTAGTCAGATCTAGAATATATATTTGAATTTCATAGAGGTGACCTTAATAAGGTCTATGCCAATCTCCATCTCTACTTCTACCACTTTCTCTATCTTTATCTGTTTCTTCTATTTAGATCTAGTCGTAGATATATAGAGAATACAAAAAGGGCAGTGGAGCCATGAAGGATGGGAGAAGCCAGGAAATTGCCTGAGCCCTTCTCATTAAATCAAACCTCTAAATGGATTCTGCAGTGACACAATTCACAAAAAATATGGACTGAACAATTTTTCCAACATAAGATAACTTAGAAGGACTTCAGGAAAACTCTGTTTCACTTAAAAGGGGAGTGCAGCCCAGTGTTGATGGTACTAGGGAAAGCCAGTAGGAGGCTCTTAGCCATAGTACAGAGCTGCAACCAAGGCCACTGGTTCTGGATCAGCAGGCTAGTGGCATGCAGGCCAAGTGTGAGGCCTCTAGCCCCAGTGCAGAAGGCAAACAGCCAGTCCTGGAACCCTGACACAACAGGTGCTATCAGGCCAGGCCACCAAGTGCAGGGGTGCAAGCCAAGCCCAGGAGGCACCAGAGCAGAAAGTCAGTGATCAGAACACTACCCCCCAGAGCAAGAAGCTTGGGACAGTGCCCCCTGTGCTCCAGGAGCAGGGGCTTCAACTTTAAAAGTCATGAAATAGGCTTAAAATAAGCAAAAAATAGAAAAGAACATTGGCCATAGAAAACTACTGTGGTGTCAGGGAAGATCAAAACAAAACCTCAAAAGAGGACAACAATGTCAAAATGCATATTTGTGTAGCTTCAAAGGAGAATATTAATTGGTCTCAATCCCAGAAAGCCTTCTTAGAAGAGCTCAAAAATGATTTTAAAAATCAAATAAGAGAAGTAGATGAAAAATTAGGAAATAAATGAAAGTTATGAAAGAAAGAGGCACCAGCTTGGAAAAGGAAGGACAAAAATTGACCAAAGAAAACAATTCCTTAAAAATACAGTTGATCAAGTTGGGGAAAGAATCCACTGAAGAAAACAACTCCTTAAAAAGCAGAATTGGCCAAATGGAAAAAAGGGGGTACAAAAGCTAATTGAAGAAAATAATTTCATGAGAATTAAAATAGTTCAAGTGGAAGCTAATGATTCTATGAGACCTCAATCAAACAAAATCAAAAGAATGAAAATAAACAATAGAAGAAAATGCAACATACTTTATTGTCTGATCAACTGACCTGGAAAATAGATCCAGGAGAGATAACAAGAATTATTTAACTCTCTCAAATGATAAAAAGAAAAAGTGCTCAGCCATCATCTTTCAAGAAATTATCAAGGAAAACTATATCAATATCCTAGAACAGAGGGTAAAATAGGCATTGAAAGAATCTACCAGTCACCTCCTGAAAGAGATCCCAAAATGAAAACTCCAAGGAATATTGTAGCCAAATTCCAGAATTGTCAAGTCAAGGAGAAAATGCTGCAAGCAGCCAGAAAGAAACAATTTAAATATCAAGGAGGCACAATAAGGATTACACGGAACTTAGGAGCTTCTATATTAAAGGACTGGAGGGCTTGGAATATGACATTCTGGAAGGCAAAGCTGTTTGGATTACAACCAGTAATAAACTAATCAGAAAAACTCAGTGCAATTTTTCAGGGGAAAGATAGAAATTCAGTGAAATAGGGGACTTTCAAATCTTCCTGATGAAAAAAACCAGACATGAACAGAAAATTCAACCTTCAAATACAAGACTCAAGGGAAGCATAAGAAGGTAAATAAAATGAAAAAATAATGTTATTCGATAAGGTTAAATTGTGTACATCCCTACA
The DNA here is from genome assembly GCF_003287225.1 of Phascolarctos cinereus. Lineage (NCBI taxonomy): Eukaryota > Metazoa > Chordata > Mammalia > Diprotodontia > Phascolarctidae > Phascolarctos > Phascolarctos cinereus. Next base: position 71,928,607 of record NW_027555847.1, on the reverse strand, counting down.
TGGGAAGATAATACTGTATCTTGAGAATCCTATCTCTAGTAAGGCAGTTAAAAGGAGCATATATAGACAGAGAGTGTAGGTATAATTTGATATTGATGTAATGATATTTTTTTAAAAAGGGTGAAAAAAAGATTGAACTGGGAGAAGAAAAAAAAAGAGAGAGAGAATAGGATAAATTACATCAAATGAAGAGGCATAAAAGACCTATTACAATAGAGGGAAAGAAAGGAGGGGGTGAGCCTTGTTTGAATCTTACTCTCATTGGATTTGGCTCAAAGATACAGTAACATAAACACTAAGTTGGGTATAAGAACTTATCTTACCCTATAGGGAAGTAGGAGGAAAAGGGGAAAGAAAAGGTGGGGTGGTAGAAGGGAGGGCAGATTGAAAGAGTCTGTGGTCCAAAGCAAAATACTGGTGAGGAAGGACAGGGTGAAAGGAGAGAGAAAAGTCTAAACGGGGGAAAATGGGATGGAGGGAAAAACACAATTAGTAATCATAACTGTGAATGTGAATGGGATAGACTCTCCCATAAAACAGAAACAGAGAGCAGAGTGGATTAAAGACCAAAATACTATAACATGTTGTTCACAAGAAACACATTTGAAGCAGAGAGATACACACAGAGAAAAGGTAAAAGGTTGGAAGAGTATGTATTATGCTTCATCTGTAGTTAAAACAAACAAACAACAACAACAACAGGGGAAGCAATCTTGATCTCAGATAAAGCAAAAGCAAAAATAGATGTAATTAAAAGAAATAAGGAAAGAAACTACATCTTGCTAATAGGTATCATAGACAATGAAGTAATCTCGATATGAAATGTAGACACACCAAGTAGTATAGCATCCAGTTTCTTAGAGGAGAAGTTACATTAGTTACAGGAAGAAATAGAGAGCAAAACCATACTAGTAGGGGACTTCAACCTCCCCCCTATCACAACTAGACAAATCTAACCACCAAATAATCAAGAAAGAAGTTAAGGACTTGGTTTTGGCTAAGAAATAGAGTGGTGGATCAGTGGAATAGGTTAGGTACACAAGATGCAATAGTCAATGACTATAGTAATTAATCTAGAGTTTGATAAACCCAAAGACTTTAGTTTCAGGGATAAACACTCATTATTTGACAAAAATAAATAAACAAACAAACAAACAAACAAACAAATAAAAATAAAAAAAACTGCTGGGAAAACTGGAAAATAATATGGTAGAAACCAGGCATAAAACAACATCTTACACCATATGCCAAGATAAAGTTGGTTACATGGGTACACAGTTTAAACATAAAGGGTGATACTATAAACAAATAAGGAGAGGAAAGAATAGTTTATGTGTCAAGTCTACAGAGAATGGAAGAATTGATGACCAAACAAGAGATAGATAGCAGTATGAAATGCAAAATAAATAGTTTTGATTACATTAAATATAAAAAAAATGTTTTGAACAAACAAAGCCAAGATTAGAAGGGAAGCAGGAAGCTGGGAAACAATTTTTTACAGCCAGTGCCTCTGGTAAAAGCCTCATTTCTAAAATGTATAGAGAACTGAGTCAAATTTATAAGAATACAAGTTATTCACCAATTGATGAATGGTCAAAGGATATGAACAGGTAGTTGCCAGATTAAAAAATTAAAGCTATCTATAGCCATATTGGAAAAAAAGTGCTCTAAATCACTATTGATTAGAGAAATGCAAATTAAAACAACTCTGAGTTACTACATTATACCTATCAGATTGGCTAACATGACAAGACAGGAAAATGATAAATGCTGGAGAAGATGTGGGACAATTGGAACACCAATACATTGTTGGTGGAGTCACGAATTGATCCAACCATTCTGGAGAGCAATTTGGAACTATGTCCAAAGGGTTATAAAACTATGCATAGCCTTTGACTCAGCAATACCACTTCTAGGTATGTATCCCAAAGGGATCATAAAAAATGGGAAAAGGACCCATGTGTACCAAAATATTTATAGAAGGTCTTTTTGTGTTAGCTAAGAATTGGAAATTGAGAGGATCCCCATCAATTGGGGAAAGGTTCGACAAGTATATGAATGTAATGGAATACTATTGTTCCATAAGAAAAGATGAGCAGGCAGGCTTCAGAAAAAACCTGAAAAGACTTGCATGAACTGATGCTGAGTGAAGTGAACAGAACCGGGAAAATGTTGTACACAGTATGACATTGAGCAATGACCAACTTTGATAGACTTAGCTCTTCTCAGCAATGCAAGGATCTAAGACAATTCCAAAAGACTCATGATGGAAAATGATATCCACATCCAGAGAAAGAACTATTGAGTGTGAATGCAGATTGAAGCATACTATTTTCACTTTTTTTGTTTTCTTTTTCATGTTTTTTCCTCTTTGTTTTTATTTTTCTTTCACAACATGACAAATGTGGAGATATGTTTATTGTGATTGTACATGTGTAACCTCTATCAGATTATTTGTTTTCAGCAAAAATGAATGTTGAAAACTAAAGTGGGAGAGAGAGAGAAACAGACAGTAATAGATGTGAGACATAAACATATGTTTATATGTATACATAGGAAAATGTGTTTATGTAAATAAGCTGTATTGCAATATAGTTTATTATCTTTTAAACCTATGTATTATATATTAACACAAATATATCTATCTGTATCTACCTATCTATATATATGCATATGTTCATAGATGACAGGTTAAGACCTTATGCTAGAGGAGTGTTGAGGTACTTTGGCAGTATACTTTGGCAGTTTTCCTATTTTCGTAGGATGCTTAGGGTCCAAGAGATATGGGCTCTGAATGAATAAGTACTTAATGGTGGAAATTTTGAAAGGATCACTGAAAGTAGAAGGAAAAGGGGAGGGAAAGCAGGAATGAGAAACAGGGAAAGACAGAGAGGCAAACTGTCATGGCCATGGGGCTCTTTAAATCATGCTTTATCTTGCTAAGAGAGAATTATGGATTTCTCCTTTTTTTATGTCTGAATCAAGATTCTAGATACTTTCTGGATTCAGCTCTGTTTGAAAGATGGTTCATGCTAGAAAACTAGAACAACAAGGGAGAGATTAATTTCTGCTCTAGGGCAATTATAAGCATAGGGCAATTATAAGCACAGTGCAAGGGCTCAGCATATGGCGTGACCAAGGGGTCCTGTGATCTCAGCCATGCAGAGAGAACAGTGTGCCTTATAGCTGGCCCTAGCCACCTGAGTCACTGCCTTGAATAATTGCTTAGTTTCCCTTCCCAAAGGGCAAGATAACAGAATAAGAAGTAAGAAGAGGTCCAAGTCAAGCTTCAGATGGAAATGAGGTATGGAGGAACTAGGCTGGAAAGCAGGGAGGGGACATTTGGGCTCAAAATGAAAATAATTGCCATTTTATGTCTTCTCTTTATTAATCTTTTCTAATCTTATCTATTTTTTTCCTAATCTGTTACAGTTTTCTTTATTATAGCATGGTGTCTAATAGTGTTATAAACAGAGTTCAGAGGCAAAAAAGAAAAAAAAACATAGGAAATAATGGCTAAAAATCCCCAGATTGGGGGAGGGCGTAATCAGAAGCAAACAATTCTAAGGAGGGACAGGGTCAAAAGAGAGACTAGAACAAATGAGGGGTGGGATAGGATTAAGGGAAATACTCTTAGTTTTTCACAACATGACTACAATGGAAGTGTTTTGCATGACTACACATGTATAACTTGTATTGAGTTGCTTGCCTTCTCCATGAGGATGGGGGGGGGAGGAAGGGAGGGAGAAAATTTGGAAAGCAAAGTTTTAAAAATAAATGTTAAAAAATTGTTTTCACATGCAGCTGGGAAATAAGGTATATAGGTAATGGGATATAGAAATCAATCCTGCCCTACAGGAAAACTGAAGGAGAAGGGGATAAGAGAAGGAAGGTGGAGATAGAAAGGAGGGCAGATTAGGGGAAAGAGCATTCAGAATGCATGCCATCTTGGGGTGGAGGGAGGGATGAGATGGGGAGAAAATTTGGAACTCAAAATCTTGTGGAAGTGAATGTTGAAAACTAAAATTAAATAAATTAATAAAATCCAGGAGGGGAAAAGTTGTGGTGATTTCTACCAAGTGGCAAGCTTTTTTTGTGTTTGTTTGTTCGGTTGTTTTTTTAGTGAGGCAACTGGGATTAAGTGACTTGCCCAGAGTCTCACAGCTATGAAGTATTATGTGTCTGAGGCCAGATCTGAACTCAGGTCCTCCAGATTCCAGGGTCGGTGCTCTATCCACTGTGCCTCCTAGCTGCCCTAAATACACTCCAAGTCTGTAAACTTATTGAGGGATGAAACCTTGTCTTAATCTTCATATCTTCCTCAACTTGGCACCATGCTCAGTAGACTGATAGTACATCCTAATACTTTGTTAAATTGAGTTGGGAAGATGTCCACATCTGATTTGGAGTCAGAAGAGGCTTACATTCAATTTCTAAATTTCCTACTTCGATAACTTTGTAACCAAGAATAAATCATTTAAAACTCTTTTTTGCCTAAATTTTGTTCAACCATTGATAGGGAATAATAATAGCATATACAATACCTCAGTAGCTCATTGTGACTAAGGATTATTATATTCTTTGTACTTATAATCCCTAGCACCTAGCATAGTGCTTGGCACTTTATGAGTACATATTAAAAATTTGATGGCTGATTGTTTTGAAAATTAAATGAAACAATGAATATAAAGTCCATTGCAAATTGTAAAGTATTAACACCCTGGCAGAGTCACTCCTGTGCTCAAGAAATGTCATCAGCTCCCTGTTTTCAATAGGATAAAAAGCAACTTCTGTTTGGCGTAATGATCTGACTCTAACCTATATACTCAGACTTAAATTCAATTATGTAGCCTCATATATTATGTAGGTAAATTCACCTACTTGCAATTGTTTAGGCACAACATTTTACTTCTCATCTCTAGGCTTTTTAAAAGACTGGTCTTTATTCAGGCCCCCTCCACTACTATCTCATCTGCCCCTTAGAATCTGTGCTTTCTATTTAAGTTTCCTTTTGTTAAATATTTGTCCTTTGGTTGGCTAGGAATTGCCTGATATTTCCAGTTGGTAATGCTTTTTCCTTGTCCTGCCCTGATATTTTTGTATATGTTATCCAGTAGAAGGCAAGAATCTTAAGGACCAAGGATGCTTCATTTTCATCCTAGTATTCTTAGCACCTAGCCCAGGACTTTGTATACAGTGGGTTTTACAAATAACATTATAAGATAGAATAATAATCAGGTCAGCTATTATTGTTGTTTTCTTGTTATTCTTGCACTATTGTGGCTTTCAAATTTAAAGGGTATTTTTTATTACATACATTAATATTGAAACAGAAAGTGGGTTTTTTTGCTTTTTTTTTTTTTGGAGAAGGTGAGGCAATTGGGGTTAAGTAACTTGCCCAGGGTCACACAGCTAGTAAGTATCAAGTGTCTGAGGCCAGATGTGAACGCAGATCCTCCTAACTCCAAGGCCAGAGCTCTATCCACTGCACCACCTAGCTGCCCTCAAGAAAGTAGTTTATGCTGAGGTGGGGTAGAGAGAAGACTTGAATGTACAAAGTACCGAACGACTATCCTGTTTGCATGCTATTTGCCATTTTTACATTTATGTATTTTGTTAAATATTTCTTTATTATATGTAAAAAATTAATACTATTTTTTTTAATTTTGAGTCCCAAATTTTTTCCTTCCCTTCCTCCCCAACCCCTCTTTGAGAAAGCAAACCTATGACAATTATACATGTGCAGTCATGTAAAATGTATTTCCATATTAGCCATGCTGAAAAAGAGAAAAAAACCCCACAAAACAATAAAAATAAAGTTTTAAAAAAATATTTTTCACTCCAAATTCAGAATTAATTAGTTCTCTCTCTCTCTAAGGTGGAAGCATTTTTCATCATGGGTCATTTGTAACTGTCTTGAATCATTTTCTTGATCAGAGTAGCCAAGTCCTTTACAGTTGATCATCCTTACAATATTGCTGTTGCTAGATTGCACAATATTTAAAATATCTTTATTTCATTTGAAGCTTGCCAAAAGCCTTCCCATCTTGCAGTGAAACAAAATGAATTTAATGAATTAGGGTTTAAATTATTATCCAGAAGACACTAAAGCTGTAAGCTATTATTTTTATTCTTTTTTTTGTTAAACTGCTTTATCGGGAAGTTTATAATACCATAATTAATCATTTTAACTAAAAGTACTTTCTTAATCAAGAAATACCCATTAAGCTACATTAAAATTTGATGATTTTTAAAGCTTCTTATTAGTGGGTTCACATACATGATTCAGATGAATCATTGGGGAAGATATCGACTAGCCCAGTTAAAGACAACTTATATGAGATCAACACCCTATTATTTCTAATTTTTAAATCTCCCTCCTAATCAATGTATTCCTTTATCTTTAAAAAGTGCTATGTATTCTAATTTTAAAGTTTAACTGAGTTAGCATAATTTTATTTGATTTATTTTAATGGATATATCAGTGATAGCTTTAGAGATCATTCCTGGCCCCATGAGCATCACAAAGCTCAAGTCAAATTATAAGGTATCTTGGCATTTTCTTTGTAAGCTGAATTCTGTGTGTTACATAAACCCCTCACAAAGTTCTTGAGCTCTTCTACAATGATCAATGAGTGTAGCTTATTCATCTTTATTTTAGACTGCGAATGTTTCTTGGGAATTTTCTACTAACGAACTTTGTGATGAGCAGTTCTTCATGCTTACACTGGAAGCATTAGGGGATTAGAAAGCAAGAGCTTTTAATGCTAGCCATGTCAGTAAAAATCTATTTAACTAATAATGTTCTTAATATATGAACAACAGATATGAGTTTCATCCTAATAAACATACGTGGTAACAATTATGAGGCATCCGCCTTTTCATTACCAACAAGTCATTTACCATTCAGTTATGTGTTTCAAGTAAACACTTAAACACACCATAGCCTGGGTATAGATATAGTGAAGTGTGGATAGTTGTCAGAGTAGAACAATAATAAACACTTAGAAAACCCTTCAAAGTTTTACAAAGCTTGGAACAGAGAGGCATGAAGAGAACAGGGGAACTTTCACATCCTTGGTCGTGGACCAAGCCTAAAACTGAGTCAACAATTTTGACTGCCATATCACACGACTGAACCCTCAGTACTGAACTGCTTGGACCCTCAGATCTTCTTCAGAGGGACTATTGTCTATCCATACTTCTCTTATCTTATATTTGTGAGCCTGACTTTGTTTGTTTTTTAGGTCAGGTGCAAGACTTTACCTTTATCCCTTGTAAGCTTCATCTTAGATTCAACCCAGTGTTCTAGATTGAAAAAAAATCTATTTGGCTCTTGACTGTGATCCAACACATTAGGTATCCATTTTGGCTTTGGGTCATTAGCAAATCTGATGTATCTCATCTAGTCCCCTTATTCAAGTATCTGATAATAATGATAAACAAGATAGGGTCAAGTACAAAGCTCTGGGACACTTCAGTGGAGACCTCTTTTCATTTTACTAGTGAAAATCTCCTCATCAATTCAATCATTTAAACATTCAACTAATACTGCTATACCATAAAATGAGAGATTTTTCCCAAAAATACTTTTCTAAAATGTAGGAAAGCAATATCTACAGCATTCCTTTGATTTTCCTATAAATAATCAAAATAAGGTCAGTCTAGCATAATCTCTTCTTGATGAAATAATGCAAAATCATTGTGATGGCTGTTCCTAATTCTAAATATTCATAAAGCAATCCCTTTAATAATATATTCTAGAATTTTGCTAAGAATCAAAGTCCAGGTCACTGATCTATGCAGTGTGTGTTCTCTTACCTTATTTGGAAATCAAGATGATACTTCCCCCTCTCTAGTTCTGTTCTGCCAGATACACTGACAGTGGCTCAGTAGTCACATCTAAGTCATTTTTGTGACATAGTTCATCTGATGCTGGTGGCTTAAACTCATCAAGTATAGCACAGCACTATCTTACCATCTCTTTACTTTTCTTGAGCTTCAACACCATATTTATTATTTTAATTCCATCCTTTCCAGTCCAAATGACATTGGCCTTGGTAGAAAAAGCAGAAGTAGCTTTGTTGTCCTACATTATCCATTGTCTCCATTTCCCCCATTTACCCCAAGAAAAGGGTTACATTTTTTCTTTTGCCTAATAGCTAAAAAAAGAAAATAGACCTTGTCTTTGTTGTCTCACTTTTCTCACCAACTGCTGCTCATTTTGACCTTTATTGGTCAAGATGTGGTTTTTATATGACCATAACATAATTTTGTTTTTATCTTCTATCTTCTGATCCTGTTTCTATATTCTCTATCCTTTTATTCAATAAATGTAAAATAGTTAATGAATTCTTTATTCACTCCCCTTGGTCTCTTTAGACAACGTTCCTATTTCTCCCAATGAAATTGTTGCTTATTGCGCCCTCGTCCTTTGGTGGTATAGCGGATAGAGCTTTGGGTTTGATCTTAGGAAGAATTGAACTCAAATCCTGCCTCAGACACTTCATAGTTGTGTGAACTTTTATGTCAATTAACACTACAAAATTTCAATTTCCTTAAGTACAAAATGAGGTGGTTGAATTCAATGGCCATGAGGTCACTTTAGGCTCTAAATCTGTGACATGGTCCCTGGCTTTATATACTGAATTTCAGTCCATGGTATCCTATCTCCACTTCTCTGAACTTTTTGAAATTTAGCCTCCTGAAATCTAGGCTCTGTGTCAGACCAAACCTATTTTTTTTTCTCTTTCTTCTATCACTAGTGTTAAGGTGGAAAGATCACAATGATTACTGCTATATAAAGTCAATAGTTTTTTGACTCCAGAAACTAGTTTCTTTGTGTTGTAAAATTAGATCCAGTATAGAATTTTCTATCACTGCTTCCTGCATCGATTTTTAAAATTTTTCAAAAATATTTTATCATGTAAAACAATTTTAACATTCATTTTTAAAAATTTGAGTTCTAAATACTCTATGTTCCTCCCTCCCCATCCCCCTCATTGATCAGGTAAGCAGTTTGATATAGGTAATACTTGTGTAGTCATGCAAAACCTATTTATAACAGTCATGTTGTGAAAGAAAATCTAGACAAAAAACCCAAGAAAAATAAAGTTTAAAAAGTATGCTTCAATCTGTGTTCAGACACCATCAGTTATTTCTCTCGGAATGGAGAGTATTTTTCATCATAAATCCTTCAGAGTTGTCTTAGATCAATTTATTGCTGAAAATAGCTAAGTCATTAACAGCTGATCATGTGACAATATTGCTGTTACTTTCCACACAGTACATTTCACTTTGCATCAGCCAATGCAAGTCTTTTCAGGTTTTTCAGAGAGCATACTGCTCATCATTTCTTATAGTACAATAATATTCCATTATAATCTCATATAACAATTTGTTCAGCCATTCCCCAGGTGATGGGCAACCCCTCAATTTCCAATTCTTGGTCCCCAGAAAAAAGCTACTATAAATACTTTTGTATATATAGGCTCTTTTCCTTTTTGTTTTTTTATCTCTTTTGGGATACAGACTCAGGAATGGTATTGCTAAGTCAAAGGGTATAGTTTACCTTTCCTGTTTACCTTTGTGTGTGTCTTTTGAGTCTTACAATTGTAAGTCAAATTTTCTATTCACCTCTGGTCTTTTCATCAAGAATGCTTGAAAATGTCCATTTTTCCCCCTGAAGGATTATACTCAGTTTTGCTGGGTAGGTGATTTTTGGGTGTAATCCTAGCTCCCTTGCCCTCTGGAATTTCATATTCAATGCTCTCCAGTTCTTTAATATAGAAGCTGCTAAATCTTGTGTTATCGTGACTGTGGCTCCACCATACTTGAATTGTTTCTTAATGGCTCCTTGCAATATTTTCTCCTTTACCTGGGAACTCTGGAATTTGGCTATAATATTCCCAGAAGTTTTCATTTTGGGATCATTTTCAGGAGGTGATTGGTGGATTCCTTCTGTTTCTTTTTAACCCTCTGGTTCTAGAATATTGGGGCAATTTTCCTTGACAATTTCTTGAAAGATGATGCCTAGGCTCTTTTTCTGATCATGACTTTCAGGTAGTCCAACAATTTTTAAATTATCTCTCCAGTTCAGTTTTTTTTTCCAATAAGATATTTCATAGTCTTTTTTTTTTCATTCTTTTGGTTTTGTTTTATTGTTTCTTGATTTCTCATGAAGTCATTAGCTACTATTTGCTCAACTCTAATTTTTAAGGAATTATTTCCTTCAGTGAGCTTTTGAACCTCCTTTTCCATTTGGCCAATTCTGCTTTTTAAGGTATTCTCACTGGCTTTTTGGACCTCTTTTACCATTTAACCTAGTCTGTTTTTTAAGGTGTCATTTTCTTTAGTTATTTTCTGTGTCTCCTTTGCCAAGCTGTTGACTCTTTTTTCATGATTTTCTTGCATCACTCTCATTTCTCCTCCCAATTTTTCCTCTACCTCTCTTACCTGATTTTCAAAACCCTTTGTGAGCTTTTCCATGGTCTGAGATATTTTTCTTGGAGGCTTTGAATATAGGAGTTTTGACCTTGTTGTTTTCTTCTAAGTGTGAGTTTTTATTTTCCTCATCACCATAGTAATTTTCCATAGTCACATTTTTTTCTGTGGTTTGCTCATTTTCCCAGCCTATTACTTGACTTTTTACTATTTTTTAAAGTAGAGCTCTGCTTCCAGGGTGGAGAGTACACTATCCTAAGCATCAGGGGTTTGGTGCAGCTGTTTTCAGAGATACCTCTAGGAACCTGTGAGTTTTCAATTCTTCCAAGGTGGTATCACCTAAGGAGAGGTGTTTACTCCTCTCTTGGCCTGTGCAATTGTCTATGAGCAACCCCCATCAGTCTTTTCTGCCCTGGAACTGTGAGGAGGGTCTCCCCCTCCACTGCTGCTGTAAGCTTTTCTATGCTACTTGTTCATCCTTGCCCTGGGACTGCTACCTGAGATTGTGACCCAGATCCAAGTATAGGTAAAGAAACAGAGTCCTGAATCTGTGCTAGCAAAAAGACCCTGTAGTTTCCTTCTGACCAATTGTTGGACCCCCCCTTACCATCTGTGGTCTGAGAGCTCTGGAAGTAGTGGCTGCCGCCACTGCTGCTACTAATTCAGTCACTCTGAAGACCTGCTCTGGGTTTTCTGGGGCTGGGTCTGCACTGGCCTGGCCTGTGCTAGACTGTGTTCCTCTCTCACCCATGTGCAAGAGACATTTCCTGTCATTCTTCCAAGTTGTTGAGCTGGAAAATTGTTTCGCTCCATCTTTTTGTGGGTTCTGCTGCTCTAGAATTTGTTTAGAGTCACTTTTAAAAGTTTTTGGAGGGAGTTTGGGGGACAGCCTAGGTGAGTTCCTGCTTTTACTGCCTCATCTTGGCTCCACCTGCTTCATACATCTTTTAATGGTAAATTTTTTATTTTTTTATTATCTCTATCTATCTATCTGTCTATCTGTCTATCTATCTATACATACATATAATTTTTCTCCCTCCAACTACGCTAATACTGACAAAGGTCTCATGAGCTATAAATATCATCTTTCCATGCAGGAATGTAAACAGTTCAACCTTAGTAAGTCTCTTATGATTTCTCTTTCCTGTTTACCTCTTCATGTTCCAATTGAATCTTGTATTCGAAAGTCAAATTTTCTATTCAGCTCTGGTCTTTTCATCAAGAATGATTGAAAGTCCTCTTTTTCACTGAATGACCATTTTTTCCCCTGAAGGATTATATTCAGTTTTGCTGGGTAGGTGATTCTTGGTTGTAATCCTATCTCCCTTGCCCTCTGGAATATTATATTCCATGCCCTGCAGTCCCTTAATGTAGAAGCTGCTAAATCTTGTGTTATCCTGATTGTGTTTCCACAGTACTTGAATTGTTTCTTTCTGGCAGCTTGTAATATTTTCTCCTTGACCTGGAAACTCTGGAATTTGGCTACAATATTCCTGGGAGTTTTCCTTTGGGGATCTCTTTCAGGAGGAGATCGGTGGGTTCTTTCAATTTCTATTTTGCCCTCTGGTTCTACTATATCAGGGCAGTTTTCTTTGATAATTTCTTGAAAGATGATGTGTTGGCTCTTTTTTTCATCATAGCTTTCCAATAGTCCAATAATTTTAAAATTCTCTCTCCTGGCTCTATTTTCCAGGTCAGTTGTTTTTCCAATGAGATATTTCACATTCTCTTCTATTTTTCATTCTTTGCATTTGTTTTACAGTGTCTTGATTTCTCACAAAGTCACTAGCTTCCAGTTGCTCTATTTTAATTTTTAAGGAAGTATTTTCTTCAGTAAATTTTTGGATTTCCTTTTCCATTTGGCCAATTTTTCTTTTTTATGTCATTCTTCTCCTCATTGGCTTTTTGGACCTCTTTTGCCAATTGGGTTAGGCTATTTTTTAAGGTGTTATTTTCTTCAGTATTTTTTTGGGTCAACAAGTTGTTGACTTGTTTTTCATGGTTTTCTTGTATCACTCTCATTTCTCTTCCAAGTTTTTCCTCTACTTCTCTTACTTGTTTCTCAAAATCCCTTTTGAGCTCTTCTAAGGCCTGGGACTGATTCGTATTTTTATTGGAGGCTTTGGATGTAGGAGCTTTGACTTTGTTGTCTTCTTCTGGTTGTATGTTTTGATCTTCTCTGTCACCAAAGTAAGATAATATAGTCTGACTCTTTTTGTGCTGCTTGCTCATGATCCTGGCCAATTACTTGAGTTTTAAACTCTTTGTTAGAGTAAGAGTCTGCTTCCAATGTGGAGAATGTACTTTCCCAAGCTTCGGGGGTTTGTACAGCTGTTTTCTGAGATAGTTGCAGGGACCTATAAATTTTCAGTTCTTGCAAGGTGGTATGATAAGGGGCAAGGTGACTACTCCTTTCCTGGCCTGTGATCTGGTCTATTAGTGACCACCAGCACTCCTTTCTGCCCTGGAACTGTAAGGAGAATTTCTTCTCCATAGCCACTACAAGCTCCACCATGCCAGTGCTCCTCCTAGCCCTAGGACCAATGTCCAGAACTGTGACCCAGATCCAAGCACAGGCAAAGCAAGAGATTCATGCCTCAGCACTGGCAAAGAGATCCCTGCAATCCTACTCTCATTAGCCACTAGATTTTCCCTCAGTCTGTGGGCCAGAAGCTCAGGACACAGCCACCACCCTGGCACCTGTGCTGTGCTCTCTGGAACTGGCTTTGAGACCTAGATTCTCTCTCACCGCAGAGACAGACTTTTCCCACTGACCTTCTAAGTTGCCTTTGGCTTTCGTGGGTGGGGAGTCTGGAAACTGCCACAGCTGCCTGAGATTCAGTCCTCTGAGGCCTGCTGCAGGCTTACTGCAGCCTGCAGGCCCAGGCCAAACTGCACTCCTCTCCTCACCGGGTGTGATATACCTTTCCGATCAATAATCCAGATTGTCTTGGGCTGAAAATTTGCTTCACTCTGTCTTTTTGTGGGTTCTACTTCTTTAGAATTTGTTTAGAGCCATTTTTATAGGTATTTGGAGGAGTTTGGGGGAGAGCTCAAGCAAGTCACTGCTTTCACTCTGCCATTTTGGCTCCACCTCTTTAATGTTGAATTTTTGAGGATTGCTTTGCCTACCCTAATCTTTGTGATAGGTACTGTAGACTTTGCAGGACTTATACAATCATGGAGATTGCATTTTATAAAGACATAGAGTGTTGAAAACCAGGATTTAAACACATGAATCATGTAACATTTCTTGCTGTCTTTCTGTTGTTTCATATTGTTTCCTGATTCTTCAGTATCTCTATCACTTAAATAGTTTCTCACTTTATGCTTAGTAGATATTTGTGCGAAACAACAAAAAAAGGAGACTTGTAATGATATAGTGTAGAAGATAAGTGTTAAAAGATTATTCAACCAAATATTGAGAACACAATTACTTTAACAAAAAATGTCAATTCTGTCTTCTGAGCGCCATTCCAATTATAGGTTTCTGATGTTTGGATTAAACTACTTCTTCCTGAGTTTCAGCTTCTTTAAATGTAGAATGAGAAGGTTGAACTATGTTATGGGTTTTTAAACTTTTCGTGCGTCATGGAATCCTTCTCGATATTGTTGAATAACTTAAAAAATACTAAATTTTTGTTAAAGGTTAGTGAAAATAATGGTCCATTTTTTTGGTCAAAGTTCACAGTTGTGCCAGATCCATAGATCCATTCTTTGCTTAGGTAAAGAACCAGATCTTATGATCCTATAATCCAAATGTCAGGAAGGATGAATTTTATGAGTTCCTAGTGCAGGGAGGTCTGTTGTAGACCCTCCTTCTCTGAAGGCTGAAACAATTAGATTTCCTTTTTCCACATCAGATTAAAATCAGTGATGTGTAAAATTGCCAGAGTAAAACTCAGGTCTGGATATTATTTCCTTCATTCAGAAAAAATACAAAGGACTTATCTGTACCAGAATGAAAGGCTTCCTGATTAAACAGGGTCTTGACAAAAAGATCAATGCTGGCCATCATTCTTGTCAGTAATGTGTGTGATTCTCAGGATGTGATTTAAAAAGTGTTTGGAGCTGGCTTTAAAGCAACTTGATCACTTCTTGGAAGACATGGTTATGAGCAATCATTATTGACAAATTATCTGTTAAGTACTGTCAGTAGAAACAAAGCAACAGTCACAGTAAAAATGTGGAATTTGATGGTGATGATGATAATAACAGTGATGATGAAGAGGAGGAGGATGAATAGCAATTGATATAATGCCTTAAGATTTTCAAAACACTTTACATATGTTATTGCACTTGATCCACTGAACAACACTGTGAGATATTATTATTCCTATTTTTCAGATGAGGAAACCGAGACTAAGAGTGTCACATGGATTGGTCAGGGTCATACAGCTAGTGTCTGAGGCAGGACTGGAACTCTGCTCTTCCTGACTCTAGGTCCAAAACCCCATATAATGCAATATATAATTACATATGGATTAGATAGGGAGATAGCACACAGAAGCATAAAAAATTAGCAAAACAAGTTAGCACTAAATCTAATAAATGGTAAAGAAGAGTGAAGATGAGAACTCTACCGGTCAAGTGTAGATTTAATATGAGCAACACTACAAAGGAAAGGTAGGCAGCTAAGTGGTAGAATGGATAGAGCTCTGGGCCTAGAGTCAAGAAGACCTGAAGTCAAACGGGACCTCAGACTCTTACTAGTTCTGTGGCCCTGGGAAAATCATCCAACAATGTTTGCCTTAGTTTCCTCATCCGTAAAATGAGTTGGAGAAGGAAATGGTAAACCACTCTAGTGTCTTTGCCAAGAAAATCCCCAATAAGGTCATGAGGAGTTGGACTGAGTGAAACAACACCAACAATGTTAAAACCTAGGATGCTGAAGATTTTGATTTTGATTTCTGGAAAATTCCTAGAACAAATTATTTAAGGGATGATTGGTTATAATTTATAAAATTAGTTTGAAACTATAAAGAAAGAGCTAGAATGACATCAAGAAAAGGCCCACAGCAGAATAACCTAATTTCCATTTTTTGACTGTGTTACTATAGCCATAGTATATAGATATATAGTATATAGTATATAGATCAATACTATAGCCATAAAATGAAATCTATTCCAGCAAAGCAGTTGACACGCTATTATTGTGGATAAAATGGAGAAGTGTGAGCTATAGAATAGTATAACTGAATAGATTACCAAAACAAAAGAGTACTTGTAAATGATTAATATCAGAATGGAGGGATATTCTCTGTTGAAATGTTCCAGGGATCTGCCCTTGACCCAGTACTTTTGTTTATTTTTAATCAATGTCTTTGATGAAGGCATGCTCATCTAATTTGTAAATTACATGAAGCTGGGAGACATAAAATACATCGACAGCCAAGAACTAAAATTATTTTCACAGGGTAGAGTGATGAGATAGATATAAGAAGTTAACATTTATTAGGGTCAAATATACAATGGTATACATGGGTTCAAATAAAATGCTTCATATTTTAATGGGGGAAGAAATAACTAGAAATTTTGTATAAAATGTTAGTAGACATTCTCAGTATTTTAGTGGATTTGTAATTTATTGATGGGGGTAAAGTCCCTTTCTTGCTATAGCGCGTCCATATTTTTCAATTTCATGTTTGTTCTTGTTCTGCCATATTTCCTCCCCCAGAGAATTTATCCAATGGATTGGTGGGTCTTCACCCAGGCCTTTGTGCATTTCTAAGGCACCACTGGAAAACTCACTTGCTCATTAATGGCCCACATTTTCTAAGCATACATAACCTTCATAATATTCCTACAAGCTCAAAGGGAGTCAAAAGTATATTGCAGTCTCCAAACCTCAGGTGAGCCTGATCTACATTAAAAATTCAATCTTTCACAATCAGAGAAAAGACAATCCTGCTATACTCTACAGTTGACGGTTAGATAAAATGCTGGGCCTGAAGTCAGGAAGATTTGAGTTCAGGCTAACGCCTCAGACTCTTACTAGCTGTTTGATTCTGGATAAGTCACTTAACCACTCTTTGCCTCAGTTTCCTCAACTGTAAAATGGTAACTATAATATGGAAAATAGCTTATTGTGGGGATGAAATGAGATACTATTTTAATAGTAATGATGATTAAAAGTCTTATGATTATGATAGAATGTAACACGTTTATTATCTTCCTTATTCTGGATTCTGATCCTCTTGATACAGTGTAAAATTTTATTAACATTTTGAATTGACTAAATATATACGCTGTTGACTTGAATTGAGCTTAATCTCAATCGAGACACCCAAAATTTTTCTTTTAGATAAGCTACTATATAATCATATGTTTCCTTGTCATGTATTTATGAAGGTGCCTGTTTGAATTTAACAGGGAAAAATAATTTCCCTTAATTAAAAAAGGAAACTTCCTATATCCTGACACTTATCATTAACAAATCCATTTTATTATTAGGTGTGCTTCAGTGTTCTACCATAGTGAAATGTTGTGAATACTGAATGGCATTGAATGTGATAGCTATCATCCCACTTTCACAAAACAAACACCAAAACAAGCTTTAGGCAATTTGAAAATCCATCTATGCTTTTACCTGAGCTATTGATTAAAAAATAACGACAAACAGACAAACCACAAAAAATCCTCTTAAACTACAAAAGAAGCCCAGATCCCAAGGATTCTTCATTAAAAAATCCACACAAAACAAGTCATTCAACAACCTCCCAATTTTGCTAAACTTATCTAATATTTTTTTTTCTATCTTGTCTTTGAACACAGGGAAAGAGACTTAGCAAAAGTCTTACTGAAATGTTGGCCACACTTTAGCATTATGAAATGGACATAACACAGAAGGGTAAGGTTTTGACATTTTCTGGAAAACTATTTTGAAATATTGTAAACTGTCTACAATTAAGGGAGTTATTATCAAGTTCATGGGAATATTCAAAGAGTAGAGCAAGTACTCATTTACTCTAGGAGATAGATTGCATAATCTATGACTCTTGCCATTTAATTTCCATATATAGATATTTCAGAAGACTTATTTGACTGGCCCTAGCCACAAAATATGTACCCAGTCCTTTTATTTATAATGCCTACAATAAGGTTGGTATGCTTGGAGGAAGAACTGCTAATGTAAAGGATATAAAAGATCCCTGTGAGAAACTCCACATGCCTTACCCGATTTAATGATGACCCATCTACTGAAAACCAACCCATTAGTGTCTGTGCCATATGTGTCTTCTTGGGAATAATGGAGACCCAGGGATCAGCACATCAGCCAATCTCTGAGATGCCACTACAAATACTTCTGGGGCTTTGAGTATTCTTGATTTTAGTATGCTGTTTTAGTAAATAAACTGCATCTGCAGGAAGAAAAAAAAAGTGCCATGACTGCCTCATTATTTTGAAATTTGAAAAAGAGTCCTGCAGACAGGTTCTTTGCTTTTCTTCTTTCTACCTCTCTATTTCTTCTTCTTAGCATCTCACCTAGAGAGTAGAAAAGGGAAAACATTTGAGGCCTTGCTCTTTGCATCATGAACAGCAAAACAATTGCTACACAGTTGCAAGTATAGCTTTGGAATGAAAAGTTAAGCTACATTCCTGGAATAACTGCATGATTAGAACAACTTCAATTAGAATCTGCTACACTAAATCTACAGATGATCAGTCTAATAAGAATGAAACTTGGAAGAGTTCCATAGCCATGTGTGCAGAGTACATCAAGTTCTGGCCCTGGAATCAGGAAGATCTTAGTTCAAATTCAGCTTCACACAATTACTAGAAAAATGACCCTAGGCAAGTCACTTAACCCTTATTTGCTTCAATATCCTCAACTGTAAAATGGGTATTATAATGATAGCGCCTATCTTACAGGATTGTCATAAGGCTCAAATGAGATAATGTGTGGAAAATGCTTTGAAAAACCTTAAATCGATTTATAAATACAAATTACTATTAAATCTCACCATAGACATCCTCCACCAGGCCCAATGTTGTCTTTCGACATTAAATTCCACCTATTTCTCCACCAACCTAGCTTTAGAAGCAGGCAGGGACTAAGGCCCAATGCCCTTGATCATTGATTGATAATACACTTCCTTGGAGCCTATGAGTGTTGTAGTTGATTTTGCCACACACTGCTACACCTATTACTATAAACTTCATTTTCTATTATCCTCCCTTCCCTTCTGTTACTTAATTAGCAGCTACCCAGGATTCCCCTTTCTCCCATCCTCCTCTACCCTATCACACCCATGTCCCACTACAGATCTGCCCATCTCTTTAACTCAGCTTTTTAGAATTCTCATTCCATAATGAAAAAAAAATTCTTTTGACTTTTTCCTCTCATACTCCTTTCATTTACGTTCTTTTCTTAAGACTTGGCTTGCCTCAATGACATTGCATCCTTAGCCATCATCTCAAGAATCTTATCCCAAACTGAATTTATTTATCTCCACAAAACCTCTCATCTTCCAAACCTTGCTATTTCTGTTGAAGATATCACAATTCTTCCAGTCTGCCAGATCCATAATCTTAGTGTTAACCTTTATAAACTATTGCAATGGCCTTCTAATTGGTTTCTCTGTCATAATTTCCTAGATCCACTCTATCCTCTCTATATAGCTTCTAAAGTGATTTACTTTAAGCACAATTCCGACCATAGAAATTCTATATTAAAAACATCTGTTGGCATACTATAGTCTCTAAGACAAAATAGAAACTTCTCAGTTTGGCTTTGAAACTCCTTTCCAACTTTCTTCCAGTATACCTTTTCATCCTCATTATAAATTACCGTTTTTCTCATACTCATACTATACTTTTCCTTCAAGCCATAGCTTATTCAGCATATACCACATGAATACTGACCTAATTACCTTCTATTTAAATATCAGGTCATCATTTTATATTTATTCTGTATGTCATATGTAAACTTATTTTGTTCCTTGGTAGAACTTATAGTCTTTGAGAGCAGGGATCATTTATTTTTCTTTTTTATTTTTCTATAATCTTCTATCTGTTTTTAAATTTGAAAGCACTGTATAAATGATAACAGCTTGTTTTTATTTTGGACCAGACTCATGATGTCATTTGTTTGGAGTGAGCCTGATGGGAAGCTACTACCATTGATGAAAACTTGCAATTTGTCTATAATTTATAATCCCATAAAATTTCCTAAGGTTCCAAGAGTTTAATTGATTTACTCATGATCTAGCTAGTATGTCAATCAATCTTCAAACATTTATTAAGTATTTATTTTGTCTCAGACATTGCACTAGGAGGGTACAAAATATACAACAACCCTTACTTTCAAGGAACTTGTGTCAGTAATGTGACTTGAACCTTTTCTTGGTCATCTTTTTCTTCTTGTTAAGATGATGATGACATATGTAATAAGCTAAATCCTGCTCCCTGAAGCATAGCAACTCCTATTAGAGGCCTGGCAAAATATAATTGTCAATACCACCAGTGTTAATTTTACTTCCCAATGTCAATATTTTAAAGTCATTATGCTAAAATCTTTCCTATAATCACTGGACTTTAGAGCTGGAAGGGATCTCTTGAACATACCCAACAAATGTTTTTCTAGGCCAACTCCAAAGTGAACTGTTGGGATTTTAATCCTAGTTCATCAAATAAATGAAATAAATACCAAATCTCTATTTCACCTAGAATCATGAAGGACCTAATTCTTTATGTATATGGCAATAGACAAACTGATTAAAATCAAAACAATCAAACTGATTCATGGTAGCTTTGCTGCATGGTTGTATCTAATAGGCAGGGAGGTCAGCATGGAAATAACTCAAATTGTATTGCTTGTTAAGATACAATTTCCTGAAGAACTGGGCAAAGACTAATTATTTGAAAATACACAACATTACATTCAGTTAACTTGCTCCATGTAATATGTAAATAAAGTCCAAGGCTGTCACTAATTCAAATATACAAATTAAATATTCCAAAAAGGTATACTCACTCTTGGGTGCTTAGTAAGGTGGAAAATTTTTTATTTATTGAAAATCAAATGGGTCAGCCAACTAAACATTTGGCATGGCCAGACAAATATGTATACTCTTGTTTTAAAAACTTTCTCCAGGGAAGTTTGTAATGAAGTTTCTTCAATTTGGCATGTAACTATAGTCACAAGAGAATAAAAATTGAAAAAAGTATTCCTATGTAGTACTATACTATGTGCACATTGTTTATTTTCAGAAAATTAATTGTATTAACTTTCTGCTTTTTCCATTTTGAAGGAAAATAGCTTACACTGGCTAATACGTGTTTAATAGCTAAAAAGAAAAGGATTAATTAAAACTTGTTCACTGAAGCTAAGGAACCTGCGATAGGAAACATAAAACCCAAGGTAGAAGGTCCAAACTTCAGTCTGAACTATTCTTTTGATAGATACAAATTCACAAAATTGTAGGGTCTGTTAGCTATTTTATGCAAAAAACAATACATTGTCATACCTTTCTTTTTAATTTCATGTATATTTTGTAGCATAGCAAGTCTTTTTAACCACTATAAACCAGTATAGCAGAGGTCAGGCAATCTATAGGGAATTATTCCTTTCCAGGACTGCACCAACATGTCATCGTGATGCCTTTGGGAATTTGACTGCCACATACATGCCAGTGTCATGGAAATATGAAACTCCAAAATCAGTTTCTCATTTTGAGTTTGTAGCATATTTCAACAACTTGAAACTATAGCAAGACAGAGATGAAAACCATTTAGAATGGTAAAAACACAGTTAAACACAATCTGTAAAAACCTAATCTCCATAGAAATTCCTAAGCAGTCAAAAAAAAATTAATTCCTATATCATTATAAATAGAGCTGGGAAGCTGAATCTTCAATCTCTTGTCCCAAATAAAAAGGTTTTATAGTGCTGCTGAATCATTAATTTTTCAAGCTCACAGATACTTTGGGTTATCTAGTTCAACATCCTAATTTTAGTGATGAGGAAATAGAAAGTAAGAGAGAAAAAGTGACATGCACAAGGTCATACAGCTACTTATAGACAGAGATAAAAAACTACTTTTGAGTATCAATCTAGTTTTTTTTTCCACTTCTCCAAGGAAGAAAAAAAAAACAAGTTTAGGATTAAGAAATAAGAAGGACCTGAATGAACAGCTAGTCCAATGTTGTGATTTTATTGATGATGAAATTAAGGTCCAAAAAAGGAAAAATATTTGTCCATGGTCACAAAGTAAGTAAGTGGCAAATCTTTGGGGTTACAAGGGTATGTGACAAAGGATGCTTTATTAAATAAGGTAACAGAAGAAAGAAAATTTACTTGAATGGTGTATCAAGTAGAGAATAATGGGGAAGGAATAGTGCATATGTGTATGGACAGTCTGACTGATTAGAAAATGTCTTGGGTTTGGGGTCAAAAAATCTGGGTTCAAAACCCAGTTCTGGCATGTACTATCTATGTAACTTTAAGCAAATAGTTTGACCTTTTCAGATTTCAGTGTGTTAATCTATAAGATGAGAGTTTGTGACTTATGACTTCTAATGTCCCTTCCAGCTCAAAACCTATGATGTTTGATCCTATGTTTATAGTTATAGGAAACCTAGGAGACTTCATAGCTAGATAGACATCTGCCTAACCCATGATGCATAGTCAAAATTCAATAAAGTGTGAATGCTTGGGGTTTCACACTTAACAGAGTTTGAAGAGGGAATTAAAGAGGTAATAACAGTCACAGAAACAGTAATGACTGATCTTCAGAAAAGTTAGATGAATTGCCTTTTACCACAGAACAATAAAATGATGGTGTAAGGCATGAACCTACAAAGTTCTTCTTTATCTTTTTCATTTATTTATTTGGTCATTTGTTTATTCATTCATTCAGTCATTTATGTATTATTGTTGTTGATGTCATTATTAATATTTCAATACCCACTGGTGTTTCTTTTATGTCATAATATTATCTCTTGTACTTCATAGAATTTAAATCCAAACTTGGTAGGGACCTGAAAGCCCATCTAGTCCAATTCCTTTATTTTTATAGATAAAGAAACTGAAGGCCAAGTAAGTTAATAGACTTGGCAACAGGTACACAGGTAGTAAACATCAGATGTAAGATTTGAACCTGTATCTTCTGACTCCTGAGCCAGTAGTATATACACTGTACCACATAGCATCCAGCTCATAAAATGTATTCTGAGTTTTTAACATCGCCTTGTGGACTGATGTCCAAACTTGTATTGACAATGAAACAGTTAGTTTTTCTTTGGCAGAGAGAATGTCTACAATGACCATTTTACTTAGAGCTTGCAATGTGCTTTTTCACTATTTGTAATCTTTTCTATAAGTCCTCAGAAAAGTACAAAATATGTGTTTTCTGCATATTTATTCAACAGGGCAGCCAATTCATTAAGTTTCCTTCAAAATCAAAGTAATTAGGGGTGAATCCATAACTGAATTAGTGAAAAGCCTGAATATAGAATTTAGATAAATGCATGTAAAAATAATTGCATACTATAATTAAAAGTACTGTTGCCTAATAGAGGGCCTCAGATCCGTTTTAATGAATCTATTCAATTATATAGTGATTTCAAATTAAACTATCCATAATGTTTATGTAAATTATACTTCTAAAGTACTTAAACATTCTTAATATTTTTTTTCACTTGTTATTGAAATACTACCAGTCATAAAGGCCCAAAGCTTGCTCCTAACGAATCTTAACCCTTGTTACCTCAACCCACTTCAGCCAGAAGTGATCTTACTGTTCTTAATTCTGAAGCATTTTGTATCTCTCTAAAATGGTCTAGTGAAAAGAGGCACAGGCTAAAAGAGACAAAGTTCAGCTTAACCCCCAGTTCTGACCTATACCAGCAGTATTACTTGACAGAAATATAGAGGTATTCTGAAGCCAGCCCATAATGCCCTAGAGAGCTGATTGTTAAATTTTCAGTGTAAGTATTTTTACTTTGGAAATTGGCAAAGCATTTTGAACCAAGGCTTGATTTATTATTTTTTTGAGTATCTAGATTTAAGAAAGTAATGGAGAAAATGTTAATAATTCAGTTCAACTTAAAATGATGTCACAGGCATATTTTTCCCCTGGAAAGCTGATTGTTAAATATTTACCAGTATAACTCTGTTTTTGGATTAGTTGGGTAATCCTTAATTCCCAAATCTGGAGGTGAATGAATACATCTGGAAGTGGAGATGAAATGAACAAATGAATCAGGTACCATGGATGACTCAATACTTGCTGTTGTTGCATGTTGTTCACTTGTGTCTGTGTCTCTGTGACCCATGTTGGGGTTTTCTTGGTAAAGACACTGGAGCTGTTCATTATTTCCACCTCCAAGTCATTTTCTAGGTGAGGACACTGAGGCAAATGGGATTAACTAAGTTGCCCAGGATCATAGAACAAGTAAGTGTCTCAGGCCAGATTTGGACTCATGAAGATGAGTCTTTTTCAATATCATTTTTTTCTGAATTTCATGTCAAGACAATTTTACCATTCATTTTTACAAGATTCTGAGTTCTCAATTTTTCTCTCTCTCACCTTCCCATCCCCTCTTCCAAAAATGGTAGGCAATTCAATATAGGTTACAGATGTGCTATCATGTAAAACATATTTCCATATCAGTCAAAGTTGTGAAAGAAGAAACAGATCAGAAAGAAAAAAAAAAGAACGTAAAAAGAATAAAGTAACTGAAAAATATATGCTTCAATCCATATTCTGAGGATATCAGTTCTTTATCTGGATGTGGATAGCATTTTCC
Organism: Phascolarctos cinereus; assembly: GCF_003287225.1. Taxonomy (NCBI): domain Eukaryota; kingdom Metazoa; phylum Chordata; class Mammalia; order Diprotodontia; family Phascolarctidae; genus Phascolarctos; species Phascolarctos cinereus. Next base: position 71,904,412 of record NW_027555847.1, on the reverse strand, counting down.
TTCCTGAGTCCTTTGTACTTATCTTGGATCATTGTATTGCTAAGAAGAGCTGAGTCATTTATAATTGATTATCACACAATGTTGCTGATACTACATACAATGTTTTCTTGGTTCTGCTCATTTTGTATCGATTCGTACAAGTCTTTCCAGGTTTTTTTTTTTCCCTGAAATCTGCTTGTTCATAATTTCTTATTGCACAATAGTATTCCATTGCAATTATATACCACAGCTTGTTCAGGCACTCCTCAATTGATGGGCATCCTCTCATTTTCCAATATTTTGCCACCACAAAAATGGCTGCTATAAATATTTTTGCACAAGTAGGTCCTTTGTCCCTTCTTTATGATCTCTTTGAGATACACACCTAGTAGTGGGATTGGTGAATCAAAAGGTATGCAGAATTTGGTTGCTCTTTGGATATAGCTCCAAATTGCTCTCCAGAATGGTTGGATCAGCTCACAACTCCACTATCAGTGCATTAGTGTCTCAATTTTCCCACATTCTCTCCGACGTTTATCATTTTCTTTTTTGGTCATATTGGCCAATCTGATGTGTGAGGAAGTATTTCAGAGTTGTTTTAATGTGCATTTCTCTAATCAAAGGTAATTTAGAGCACTTCTTCACATACTTTGATTTCTTCAGAAAATAAGTCTTCTTGATCCCAAGCCCAGTGCTCTATCTACTATACAACCTAGCTGTCTCAGTACTTAGAAGTCATGTTTTTAATACCCTCAAGAAAAAGCAACTTTCTAGGTAGTTTAAACACAGTCTAGAGGATAAAAATCAAAACAAAACAAAATGCCTCAGGCAAGAAGTCAAGAATGAGGTTTCTTTTGGTCTCAAGATGTTATACCGAGAAATGAGCAAGTTGACGACCCAAGCTAATTTTAAATTGTGGACTTTATTAGCTATTAGCGCGCAGCTGCTAGGGATATTCACATCCAAATCAAGCAGCCCCCATGAGGGGTTGAGCTAGGGTTTATATAGGGAGTATACAGGACAGGGAGGGGGATGGATCTTTGAAGTCTGGCAAGAGGAAGAGGTTTTTTTGGGGGCTGGTCAAGGACACCCTTCTCCCTCTGTGTAGATATGATAATGCTGTGCAAACTTTCTCACAATGGAGGCTTCCAGAGATATGATCTGAGGGCTGTGGCCTGAGCAGCCAGATAAGGGTCTTGCTAAGGAATTTGGAGTTTTCCATGGCCTAAAGGGTTCTACTACCTAAATGGTAAAATAATGTTCTGCATTACAAAGAGTTTCTTATCAAAGTTTCAAAAATTACTTTTATTGTCCTCTTGTCCAAATGTCCCACAAGTAGGTCTCAACCTGACAAACCTGAGTACAAAGCTATCCCCAACTGCTCCAGTCCCACACTGTGTGTATGTATGAATATATATACACACATACACACATACACTGTATGTATGTGTGTTTATATATTCATACACACAGATATGTGTGTGTACACACTTAATCCTCAACATGTGAGTATTTAACTTTTGCAACGTCAAGCACTGACATTATTTTATTAGAAACCTCATTTTCATTTTTGTGTTGGCAACTGTGCACATTGGTAGCTTTGTGTGGTAGAGGGAAAAACGAGAGCTGTGATGTTTGCAAGTTTGTGGAACAGCTGGTATCCTACTAGGTGCTTCAGTGTTCTTGTTTACCGTACTATTGTAGAGTAGAGAGCTCTCTGTGCATTCATTGCATATTTTTAATGTCTTTAAGACTCAAATTCGGGGTGGGGGGGCAGAGCCAAGATGGCAGAGCAAAAGCAGTGAGTTGATTGAGTTCTCCCCCAAACACCTCCAAATACCTATAAAAAATGGCTCTAAACAAATTCTAAATCAGCAGAACCCATAAAAAGACAAAGTGAAACAAATTTCCTGCCCAAGACAACCTGGATGGTTGATCAGAAAGGTGTATCACACCGGGCTGGGAGAGGAACACAGTTTGTCATGGGCACACAGGCCACAGCGAACCTGGAGCAGGTCTCTGAGGACTGAATTGCAGGCAGCTGTGGTGGTTTCCAGAACTCTCATTCCAGGAACACCAAAAACAACTTAGAAGATCAGTGGGGAAAGTCTGTTTCTGTGGTGAAAGAGAGAAGCATGATGGTCTCACCTCCAGTCCCCAAGCTTGGCCCTGGGGCTGCAGCTGCCTCCTGAGCTTCTGGCCCACAGATTGAGGGGGGAATCCAGTGGCTGATCAGAGGGGGATTGTAGGGATTTCTCTGCTGGTGCAGGATTCTCTTGCTTTGCCCTTGCTTGGATCTGGGTCACTGTTCTGGATGGCAGTCCTGGGGCTAGGAGGGGAACTGTGGTGTGGTAGAGCTTGTAGTGGCGGTGAGGAGAAAATCCTCCTCACAGTTCCAAGACAGAAAAGAGTGCTTGTGGTCTCTCATAGGCCAGGAAAGTAGTAAACACCTCACCCGTGATCATAGCACCTTGGAAGAAGTGAAAATTTACAGGTCCCTAGAATTATCTCTGAAAACAGCTGCACAAAACCCCTGAAGCTTGGGACAGTACATTCTCCACACTGGAAACAGAGCCTTACCTTAACTAAGAGTTTATAACTCAGGTAATTGGCGAGGATCATGAGCAAGCAGAGGAAAAAGAGTCAGACTATATTATCTTACTTTGGTGACAAAGAAGATCAAAACATATAACCAGAAGAAGACAATGAAGCCAAAGCTCCTAAATCCAAGCCTCCAAGAAAAATATGAATTGGTCCCAGGATGTGGAAGAGCTCAAAAAGGATTTTGAGAAACAAGTAAGAGAAAAAGAGGAAAAACTGAGAGTGATGCTAAAGGAGACCCAAAAAAAATACTGAAGAAAATAACATCTTAAAAAATAGCCTAACCCAAATGGCAAAAGGGGTTCAAAAAGCCAATGAGGAGAAGAATGCCCTAAAAATCAAAATTGGCCAAATGGAAAAAGAAGTCCAAAAGCTTACTGAAGAAAATCATTCCTTAAAAATTGGAATGGAGCAGTTGGAAGCTAGTGACTATATGAGAAATCAAGGCACTGTAAAACTAATCCAAAAGAATGAAAAAATAGAAGAGAATGTGAAATATCTCATTAGAAAAACAACTGACCTGGAAAATAGATCCAGGAGAGAGAACTTTAAAATTATTGCACTATCTGAAAGCCATGATCAAAAAAAGGCCTACACATCATCTTTCAAGAAATTATCAAGGAAAATTGCCCTGATAATTTAGAACCACACCTACACCTCCTGAAAGAGGTCCCCAAAGGAAAACTCCTTGGAATATTGTAGCCAAATTCCAGAATTCCCAGGTCAAGGAGAAAATTTTGCAGGTAGCCAGAAAGAAACAATTCAAGTATTCTGGAAAAACAATCAGGATAGCACAAGATTTAGCAGATTAAGTGACCAGAGGGCATTGAGTATGATATTCTGGAGAGAAAAGGAGATAGGATTACAACCAAGAATCATCTACCCAGCAAAACTGAGTAAAATCCTTCAGATTAAAAAATGGTCATTCAGTGAAATAAGGGACTTTCAAGCATTCCTGAGGAAAAGACCAGAGATGAATATAAAATTTGACTTTCAAATACAAGACTAAAGTGAAACATGGAAGAGATAAACAGGAAGAGAAATCATAAGAGATTTATTAAGGTTGAACTGTTTACGTTCCTGCATGGAAAGATGATATTTGTAACTCATGAGTCCTTTGTCAGTATTAGGATAGTGGGAGGGAAAAAATTATATATATATATATATATATATATATATATATATATATATATATATAGATAGATAGATAGATAGATAGATAGATAGAGGCACAGGGTGAGTTGAAGATGAAGGGGTGATATCTGGAAAATAAAATTAAGGGGTGAGAGAGGATTATACTGGAGAAGGAAAGGGAAAGTAGAATGGGGTAAATTATCTCACATGAAACAGACAAGAAAAGGCTTTTACAGTGGAGGGGAAATGGGGAAGGTGAGAGGGAATGAGTGAATCTTATTCTCATAGGATTTGGCTGAAGGAGGGCATAACATACACAATGGGGTATAGAGATCTATCTTACCCTACAGGAAAATAAATGGGGAAAGGGGACAAGAGAGCAGGGGATTGATAGAGGGGAAGGCAGATTGGGGGAGAGGATAATCAGAAGCAAATACTTCTGAGGAGGGACAGGGTCAAAAGAGAGAATAGAATAAATGGGGGTAAGACAGAATGAAGGGAAATATACTTAGTTTTTCACAACATGAGTACTATGGAAGTGTTTTGCATGACTACACATCTATAGCCTGTTATTGAGATGCTTGCCTTTTCAATGATGGTGGTTGGGGAGGGAGGAAGGGAGAAAATTTGTAACCCAAAGTTTTAAAAACACGTTGTTTTTTTTTAAAAAGAGAAGTTCTGATTTGCAACTATGCCCCCAAGGCATTGTGCAAGTCCTTTGTGCTCTAAGCTCAACTGTGCAAAGTCCGTGATGCAGATTAGTGGGAAAATAAAAGTCTTAAAAAAGCTTTGTGCTAGAATGTCTGAAGCCACTGTTGGCTATGAAAGATTAGTTTTTGGTGGTCATAGGAACATAACCCCCTATTTCTCATAGGTACAATGTATTAACGTTCACCTTTTTATGCTTTTGTGCTGTTTTCTAGGACATTATTCCCAAGAAATTTGGGGATTGTCTGTACACACACACACACACACACACACACACACACACACACACGTGTGTGTGTATAGATGTGTATGTATGTTATGTATTCATACATACTCTTTCTCAACCCAGTAGATTTTAAGCTCCTTGAAGAACATATTTCAGTTTCACTTTTCTTTATGCTATCTTTAGGTTATTTCTAGCATTGTCACATTTACAAGGCAATGTTTAATAAATATTATTGACTGTATAAATAAAGTTATGGCAAACTTTCAACTTTCCATCTTGTTTATGTTAGTAAAGCTCTTTCTTCAAGACAAGTGTTCTTTATCTTCTTGCTCTTGTTGTTGTTGTTGTTGTTGTTGTTGTTGTTGTTGTTGTTGTTGTTGTTGTTCTTCTTCTTCTTCTTCTTCTTCTTCTTCTTCTTCTTCTTCTTCTTCTTCTTCTTCTCCTTTTCAGTGTTATGGACCTCTTTGGCATCCTGGTGAAACATATGGACTCTTTCTGAGAATAATGTGTTTTAAGGAATATAGCAAAATACATAAAATTTCAAAGGATATCTGAAGAAAACAGTGTAGAATTGAGCTAGATATGGAAGAGAGAAAAATGTAGCTGGTGCAAGAGTGATGGCCTGGAAAAGAACTGAAAGGTCAAAGAACTGTAGGTCACCATGTGGAAAAAGAAGAGGGTTACAAGGCAGAAGGAGAGGTAACAACCATAGATTTTGATCACAGAAAAGAATTTCAGAATTCATGCATGTGAAAGTGGTACATATGTAATTAATGGCAAGAGCCAAGGTATGACCATCTGTGTGACTAAGTTAGGATGGAGGAATAGATCATGTGAAACGAGAAAGTTTTGCATGGTGTTTTGCATTCATTTTCTTAATTGAATTCTGCAGTCACCATGTGAAATAAGTACTATGTCCATTATCACCTCCCTTTTGTAAAAGTAAAGCTCAGAGAGATTAACTATCTTGCTCAGTGTGACATAGCTAGTAAGTGTCAGAAGCAAGATCTAAACTTAGGTCCCTACTGATTCCACGTCAAACATCATATGACTACTCAGAGTCAATGTGTACTTTTGCTATCTATGGATGGACATATACAAATGTGTGAATGAATGTGTATCATATTGACATCCAGGAGTCTATTTCTGCATATTTGTGTTTTCATGTGTATTCAGAGATAATAAAAAAAAAAAATTAGCTCAATGGCCTCTCATTGATCTTGTGTAATTAGATTCCTGTCCGTTTCTTTCTGTCCTAACTTGATTGTCCTATGCTGGTCTACTGAGTCTCTCTGTACTATCTTAGTGGAATTGACTGAGCTGATATATCAGTGTTGCAGATCATACAAGAAACCCAAATTTAATAAAGCAAAAAAAAAAAGGTATTCTTGAAAGACTTACATGAGCTGATGCTGAGTGAAGTGAGTAGAACCAAGAGAACATTGTACAAGGTAACAGCAACATCATGTGATGACCAACTTCAATAGGCTTAGCTCTTAGTAATACTGTGATCTAAGACAACTCTAAAAGACTCATGATGGAAAATGCTATCCACATTGGGAGAAAGAAATATGGAGTCTGAATGTAGATTGAAGCACACTATTTTCTTTTTTTGTTGTTGTTTCTGTTTTTTCTTTCTGTCTTGTGATTTTCCCCTTTTGTTCTGATTCTTCTTTCATAATGGCTAATGTGGAGTTATGTTTTTGTTTTTAAATAGGTATTGTCTAAAGACTGCTCAGTGGCTAATAGCAGCATAAATGAAGAAAAAATACCAAATTGATTATGTTCCTCTTTCCATTTGCATCATCAAACATAAAGTTTGTTTCAAATAACAGTTTAGCTGAATCAAAAAATAACTGTCCTGTGTTCACTTCAGACTTTGTCTTTATTTCACTGAGAGTCATAGGATTCATTTTTCTTGCCTTTGGTGGATATCTATCAGCATATATTTTATGGAGAGGAGATTTTACCCTAGGCAGAAGCTCATTGAAAAAGGAAACATTTTTACACATGATCTCGCTTATAAAAAGAAAGGCACTGCTTCAAGTGATTATAGTATTGATGCTCCCATATCACTGAGGATGTTTAGTTAAATCAGATTTTAACATAACTCTTTACCTCATTACCTTGAGATTCAGAAAGGATGTAATATTTAATGTTATAGAAATCAGTGATGGGAGAAGAAAATTAATGAACTTGAACAGTTTTTTTAAAAGTTCCATAGTAAATAAAACGTATACAAAGTCTGTACACTTAGAACTCTGAAATGGAAGGACATTTTGAATTTAGTAAAACTTAATACCTGGGAAAATTCTCTTTGGTTTCTATCTAATCAGATAGTAACTTTTATTTAAGAGTTCTAAGCTAATCATATTGCTCACTGTCTACTTCTCTTTCCCCCCCCCCCAAAATGATGTTTCTAAGCAAATGTCTGACTACGTTATTACCCTGTTCAAAAGCCAACCATGACTCCCCTTTTCCTACAGTCTAAAATACAGTTATTCAGTATGGTCTTTCAGGAACTCTTATGGTCTAGCTCCAAATGATCTGTCTACCCCTAATCCATATCACTCTCCTTCATGTATTCTAAAAAAAAAATCCTTTTTTTAACATCACATTTATACCTGATTCTATCCTTACACATTTCCTATCCAGCAAAACATCTCTTTAAAGAAAAAACAAAAAAACCTAATAAATAAAAGTTTATCAAAATAAATCATTGCAACAATGTATAACAATGCAGTCAAGAGTCAAAGCCACAATCCCCTATATTTGTGAAGAAAGGAGTGGGAGAGGAATGTTTTCTTTCAAAAACTATCAAGGTTTAAACCTTTGGGGCAAGAAATCACCATTTGACAAAAATTACTGGGAAAATTGGAAATCAGTTTAACAGAAACTAGGTACAGACAAATATTTCAAAGTCTGTATCAAGATAAAGCCTAAATGGGTACAAGATTTAGAAAAAAGTGATATCATGAGGAAATTAGGGGATCATAAAAAGTTACACGTATCAGATCTATAGCTAAGGGGAAGAATTTATGACAAAATAAGAGATAGAGAGGATCATGAGAAGTAAAATGGATAACTTTAATTACATTAAATTAAAAATGGCTTTGCAAAAAAGGCAGCCAAGATTAGAAGGAAAGCAGAAAATAGGGGGAAATTTTATAGTAAGTTTCTCCGATAAAGGCCTCATTTCTAAATTATATATAGAGGGAACTGAGTCCAATTCTTTTAAAGGAGCCATTTTCCAACTGATAGATGATCAAAGGATATGAACAAGTAGTTTTCAGAAGAAGAAATCAAAGTCATCTATAATCATATGGGGTAAATTCTCTAAATCATAAGAGAAATGAAATTAAAAATAATTGAGATATCACTTCATGTCTATCAGATTGACTAACATGATAAAAAAAATGAAAATTACAAATGCTAGAGGGGATTTGGGAAAATTGATAAATAAATATATTGCTGATGAAGTCTTGAACTCATCTAATCATTCTGGAGAGCAACTGGGGAACTGATAACCAAAGGGCAAGAAAACTGTGCATACACTTTGACCACTGCATCACCTAATCTGCCCTCTTATTTGTCAGCCCTGCCCCTTCTTATTCCTCTCCCCTGTCCTTCCCTGTGGGTCAAGATAGATTTCTATGCCCAAATGAGTGTGCATATTGCACCTTCTTTGAGCTAAGTTTCAAGTATTGCTCGACAATCTCTCCCCCTTTCCCATTCCATCATAATGGTTCTTTTGCATGTCTTTTATGTCAGATAATTTACCCCATATTCCTTGAAGAAGCTTTGCAGTTTCCCAAAGGTAATCCAACCTATTCTTCTCCAGTTCAACTCTAATCTAATTCATTGTGAATCTCTGCTATCTGTCACAAATATAAATAAAAATGGAAAATCTTTATAAGTTTTCTGTCCAAATGCATGCTGTAATCTGGGCAACAGATAGCATTCATTTTTTTTGGTATTTCTAGTGTAAATGGTGAAGCCAAATTCTTTCAAGTGATTGAAGATTTTTTTTTTCCAGGAGTGTCTTGCAAGGCTCTGGGGCTTTACTCAATTTGTACAATGTCATCCTTAAGAAGATAAACCCAGAGAAACTCACTATTCTTGGGTTTCATTTCACAGCTTGCACTCTTTGCTGGATTTCCTCCATTGCAATGTTAAACATCTTTCTTGAACATATATTTCCTCTGATGTTTATGTTCAGAAGGTTAATGAACATGATTAGTATTTCGATTAGATTTTTCAAGGAATTGTTAATGTCTCTGAAGCATCAATGGGAAATGCCTTCTGTAATGTTCCTATAAAGCAGTGTTTTGTTAAACTACATCAAATGTGTGTGTTTTTTTCCATTAATTAAAAAAATAAACACTTTGGGATCTTATGCTTTTTATTTCTTTCAGTATATTTTGAAATGATAAATATTTGGTCCAATGTTAAGTATAAATTCTGAAACACTATTGGTACCCTAATAATTGCCTCATTGAGGATACTCAGTTCCTGCGGATATGTACTCTCCTACAGGATTTGGATACATGGTAAAGTTGCATAAAAGTTGGTAGCAATTAATATTCTTTCAGTAGCCTTTTGCAGTATTAGTAGGGCCTGAGTTTTTTTCTAAGTCTTTGGTATTTTCTATTCCTTTAGTTATTTTGGATAATGTTCCCTTAACTGGGTCACCTTCAGCATATATTCTTTCTCTACCCACTTTGTCCAAATTCAATTACTTATCTTTGTTATCTCTGGTGAAATTTATATTTCTTCTATAAACATATCTGCGATTGGGATGTAGAAATTCAAATGTGGAGCTTCCATTGAGCTTTGTACAGAAAACATTTTTTTATTCATTAAAAGAATAAAAAAAAAGCTTTAACATTTTTCTTTTGTTTGCTGTCCACATTTTATTTTGATCCTTTAATGCTATTAGGATTATCTTGCTTAGCTGAATTGCACACAAAGCTTCCATTAAACTTGTTTATCTCCTGTTGTCTCTTATATATGAAACAATATTGATATTAATAATCCATTTTTCTTCATAAGGATTTGTTATTAATTTATTTTGATTCATGAACAATTACTTCCATAAGCTTTTGAGATTTTAATTTTTCTTCTCATCCCTCTCTATCTCCCTCCCCAAGAATGTGTGCAATCTGATATATGCTATACATATACATTCCTGTTAAACATATTTTCACATTAGTGATGCTGTATGGAAGAATTAGAAACCAATAGGAGGAACCACAAGAAAGAGGGGAAAAAAAAAAAACAAAATAGAAGGGAAAAAGTAGCAAGTAACATACTTCACTTCACTCTACATTCAAAATCCATAGTTCTTTCTTTGGATATGGATAGCATTTTCCATCACAAGTTTTTGTAGTTGTCTTAGTTGCATTGCTGAGAAGAACTAAGTCTCTCGAAGTTAGTCATTGTACAATGTGGCTGTTACTGTGTACAACGTTCTCCTGGTTCTGCTCACTTCACTCAGCATCAGTCCATGCAAGTCTTTCAGGTTTTTCTGGTCTACCTGCTCATCATGTCTTATATGCATTACATTTATATACCACAACTTGTTCAGCCATTCTCCAATTGATGGGCATCCCTACAATTTCCAATTCTTTGCCATAAAAAAAAATTGTAAATGTGGGTCCTTTTCCCATTTGTATGATCTCTTTGGGTTAGAGCCCTAGAAGTGCTATTGCTGGGTCAAAGGTATCCAAATTTTTATAGCCCTTTGGGCACAGTTCCAAATTGCTCTCCAAAATGTTTGGATCATTTCACAACTCCACCAACAATGCATTAGTGCTCCAATGTTCCCACATCTCCAACATTTATCATTTTCCTCTTTTGTCATGTTGGCCAGTCTGATAGGTATGATGTGGTACCTCAGAGTTGTTATGATTTTCATTTCTCTAATCAATAGTGATTAAAAGCATTTTTTCATATGACTATAGATGGCATTAATTTCTTCATCTGAAAACTACCTGTTCATATCCTTTGATCATTTATCAATTGGGGAATGGCTTGTGTTCTTATAAATTTGTTTTAATTCTCTGTATATTTTAGAAATCAGACCCTTATCAGAGACATTGGTTGTAAAAATTCTCAATTTTCAACTAATCTTGGTTACATTGGCTTTGTTTGTGCAAAATTTTTTCAATTTAATGTAATCAAACTTATCTATTTTGCATTTTGTAATACTCTCTATCTCCAGTTTGCTCATGAATTCTTCTGTTCTCCATAAAACTGATAGGTAAACTATTCCTTGCTCTCCCACTTTGCTCATAGTATCAGCCTTTATATCTGAATCATGAACCCATTTTGACTTTATTTTGGAATATGATCCGTGCCTAGTTTCTGCCACACTTTTCACATTTTCCCAGCAGTTTTTGTCAAATAGTGAGGTCTTATCCCAGAAGCTGGGGTCTTTGGATTTATCAAATAGTAGATCACTATAGTCATTGACTACTGTGTCTTGCATACCTAACCTATTCCACTGATGCACCACTTCATTTCTTAGCCAGTACCAAGTAGTTTTGATGAGTGTTGCTTTATACTACAATTTAAGATCTGGAACAGCTAGGCCACCTTCCCCTGCATTTCTTTTCTACAGTCCCCTTCATATTCTGAACATTTCCTTATTCCAAATGAATCTTGTTATTATTTTTTCTAGCTCTATAAAATATTTTTTTGGTAGCTTGATTGGTATGGCACTGAATAAGTAAATTAGGTTAGGCAGAATTGTCATTTTTATTATATTAGCTCAACCTACCCATGAGCAAATGATGTTTGTTCTAATTATTTAGATCTGACTTTATTTATGTGAAAAGTGTTTTGTAAATTGTATCCATATAGTTCCTGGGTTTGTTTCAGTAGGTAGACTCCTAAATATTTTATGATGTCTACAGTAACTTTAAATGGAATTTCACTTTCTATCTCTTACTCTTGGGCTTTGTTGGTAATATATAGAAATGCCAATGATTTATGTGGGTTTATTTTATAGCCTGAACTTTGCTAAAGTAGTTTATTATTTGAATTGGTTTTTCGCTTGATTCGCTAGAATTCTCTAAATACATCATCATATCATCTGCAGAGACTGATAGCTTTGTTTCTTCTTTGCCTATTCTAATACCTTCAATTTCTTTTTCTTCTCTTATTGCTAAAGCTAACATTTCCAGTGCCATAGTGAACAACAGTAGGGATAATGGACATCCTATTTCACCTCTGATCTTATTAGAAATGCTTCTAGCTTGACTCCATTAGATGTGATGCTTGCTGAAGGTTTTAGGCACATGCTACTTATTATTTCAAGGAAGTCTCCATTTATTCCTATGCTGTCTAGTGTTTTTTTTCTTTAAGTTAATTTATTTATTTTTAGTTTTCAACAATCATTTCCACAAGATTTTGAGTTCCAAATACTCTTCCCATCTCGTCACTCCCACCACCCCAAGATGGCATGCATTCTGAATACCCTTTCTCCTAATCAGCCCTCCTTTCTATCTCTCCCACCTTATCTTATTCTCTTCCCCTTCAATTTTCCTGTAGGATAGGATAGGATAGATTTCTATACCCCATTTGCTGTATATCTTATTTCCCAGTTGCATGTGAAAACAATTTTTTTAACTTTTGTTTTTAAAATTTTGGGTACCAAATTTTCTCCCTTTATCTCTCCCCACCTACCCTCATTGAGAAGGCAAGCAACTCAGTACAGGTTATAAATATGTAGCCATGTAAAACATTTCCATAGTAGTAAAGTTGTAAAAAACTAAGTATTTTCTCTTCAACCTATCCTTCCCCCCATTTATTCTATTCTCTCTTTTGACCCTATCCCTCCTTAGAAGTGTTTGCTTCTGATTACCCCTCCCCAAATCTGCCCTCCACTGTATCATCCTCCCATTCCTTCATTCCCTTCCTCCTTCCTTATTTTCCTATAGGCTAAGATAGATTTCCATACCCAATTGAGTGTGCATGTTATTCTCTCCTTAAGCCAAATCCAATGAGAATAAGTTTCATTCATTCCCTCTCACCTTCCCTTGTTTCCCCTACAGTGTAAAAGCCTTTTCTTGTCTGTTTTATGTGAGATAATTTACCCCATTCTACCTCTCCCTTTCTCCTTCTCTCCTTATAATCCTCTCTAACCCCTTAATTTTATTCTCCAGATATCACTCCTTCATCTTCAACTGACCCTGTGCCCTCTATCTATTTATCTATCTATCTATCTATCTATCTATCTATCTATCTATCTATCTATCTATCTATCTACCTATCTATCTATTTGTCTATCTACTTAACTCTCTACCTATCTATCTATACATAAATATAATTTTTTTTCCCTCCAACTACTCTAATACTAATAAAGGACTCATGAGTTACAAATATCATCTTTCCATGCAGAATGTAAACAGTTCAACCTTAATAAGTCTCTTATGATTTCTCTTTCCTGTTTAACTCTTCATGTTTCTCTTGAGTCTTGTATAGGAAATTCAAACTTTCTATTCATCAAGAATGCTGGAAAGTCCTCTATTTCACGGAATATCCATTTTTACCCCTAAAGGATTATGCTCAGTTTTGCTGGGTAATGATTCTTGGTTGTAATCCTATCTCCTTTCCCCACTGGAATATTACATTCCAAGCCCTGTAGTCCCTTAATGTAGAAGCTGCTAAATCTTATGCTATCCTGATTGTGTTCCCACAATACTTGAATTGTTTCTTTCTGGCTGCTTGCAATATTTTCTCCTTTACCTGAGAACTCTGGAATTTGGCTACAATATTCCTAGGAATTTTCCTTTGGGGATCTCTTACAGGAGGTGAATGGTGGATTCTTTCAATTTCTATTTTGTCCTCTGGTTCTAAAATATCAGGGCAGTTTTTCTTGATAATTTCTTGAAAGATGATGTCCAGGCTCTTTTTTTGATCATGACTTTCAGATAGTCCAAAAATTTTTAAATTCTCTCTCCTGGATATATTTTCCAGGTCAGTTGTTTCCCAATGAGATATTTCATATTCTCTTCTTTTTTTTATTCTTTTGGATTTGTTTTCACAGTGTCTTGATTTCTCATAAAGTCACTAGCTTCCAATTGCTCTATTCTAATTTTTAAGGAAGTATTTTCTTCAGTAATCTTTTGGACTTCCTTTTCCATTTGGTGAATTCTGCTTTTGAAGGCATTCCTCTCTTCATTGGCTTTTTGAACCTCTTTTGCCATTTGGGTTAGGCTATGTTTTAAGGTATTTTTTAAATTTTCTTCAATTTTTTGGGTCTCCTTTAGCAAGGTGTTGACTTGTTTTTCATGATTTTCTTCCATCACTCTCAGTTTTTCCTTTACTTCTCTTGCTTGCTTCTCAAAATCCTTTTTGAGCTCTTTCATGGCCTGGGACCAATTCATATTTTTCTTGGTGGCTTTGGATGTAGCAGCTTTGACTTTTTTGTGTTCTTCTGGTTGCATGTTTTGATCTTCTTAGTCACCAGAGAAACATTCTATGGTCTGACTTTTTTTTGAGAGTCTTGGTCATCATCCCAGCCAATTAAGTCATATACTCATTGTTAAGGTAGGGGTCTACTTCCAGCAATGGAGAATGAATTGTCCCAAGCTTCAAAGGTTTTGTGTAGCTGTTTTCAGAGATACTTTTAGGAACCTGTACATTTTCACTTCTTCCAAGGTGCTATGATCAAAGGTGAGGTGTTTACTACTTTCCTGGCCTGTGGGCTGGTCTATGAGAGACCACAAGCATTCTTTTCTGTCTTGGAACTGTGAGGAGGATTTTCTTCTCACCACCACCACTACAAGCTCTACCACACCACAGTTCTCCTCCTAGCCCCAGAACTGCCACTCAGAACAGTGACCCAGATCCAAGCAACGGCAAAGCAAGAGAATTCTGCACCCACCAGGAAAGAGATCCCTGAAATTCTCCTCTGACCAGCCACTGGAATCCCCCTCAATCTGTGGGCCAGAAGCTCCAGGAGGCAGCCACTGACCCAGGACTGTGCTCGTGAACTGGGGTTGTGATCACCTTCTCTTTCACTGCAGACACAGACCTTTCTTACTGACCTTGTAAGTTTTGTTTGGTGTTCATGGGTTGAGAAGTCTGGAAACTGTCACAGCTGCCCGTGATTCAGTCCTCTGAGGTCTGCTCTGAGTTTGTGGATGCCTGCACACCCATGCCAAACTGCATTCTTCTCCCAGGCTGGCGCGATATAATTTCTGATCAACCATCCAGATTGTCTTGGGCTGGAAATTTGTTCCACTCTGTCTTTTTGCGAGATCTGCTGTTTTAGAATTTGTTTAGAGCCATTTTTTACAGATATTTAGAGGGTTTGGGGGAAAGCTAAAGCAAGCCACTGCTTTTACTCAATCATCTTGCTTCTGCCTCTGTCTCTAGTGTTTTTAATAGGAATGGGTGGTCTATTTTGTCAAAAGCTTTTTCTGCATCTATTGAGATGATTACGTGGTTTCTGTTGGCTTTGTTGTTGATATGATCAATTATGCTGATAGTTTTCCTAATATTGAACCAGCCTTGCATTTCTGGCATTTCAAATTTGTTGTTTAATTGAGAATTTTTAATTTGTTCTTTTTTATTTTTTTTTAGTTGTATGCCCAATTCATTGATATCCTCTTTCTTTATTTTATTCATGTAAGCATTTAGAGAAATAAAACTTCCCCCAAGAACTGCTTTTGCTGCATCCCATAGGTTTTGGCATGTTGTCTCATTATTGTCATTCTCTTGAATGAAGTTATTGATTGGTTTTTTTTTTGTTGTTTTTTTGGCTAGGCAATGGGGTTAAGTGACTTGCCCAGGGTCACACAGCTAGTGTTATATGTCTGAGGCCAGATTTGAACTCAGGTCCTTCTGAATTCAGGGCCTGTGCTCTATCCACTATGCCACCTAGCTGCCCCTATTTATTGTTTCTATGATTTGTTGTTTGAACCATTCATTTTTTAGGATTAGATTATTTAGTTCCCAATTATTTTTAATCTGTCTTCCCATGGCCTTTTATTACATGCATTTTTTATTGCATTATAATCTGAAAAAATGCATTCAATATTTGTGCCTTTTTCGCACTGGATTGAGAGGTTTTTATGCCCTAGTACATGGTCTAATTTTATGTATGTGCCTTGTACCACTGAGAAAAAAAAGTATATTCCTTTCTATCCCCGTTCAGTTTTCTCCAGAGTTCTACCATACTTAACTCTTCTAATATTCTATTCACCTCGTTAATTTCTTTCTTGTTTATTTTGTGGTTAAATTTATCTAGTTCAGGGAGGGGGAGATTGAAGTCCCCTACTTGTATAGTTTTGTTGTCTATTTCTTTCTGCATCTTCCTGACCTTCTCCTGTAAGAATTTGGATGCTATACCATTTGATGATATATGTTTAGTAGTGATATTACTTCATTGTCTATGGTGCCTTTTAGCAGGATGTAGTTTCTCTCTTCTGATAAGATTTATTCTTGCTTTTGCTTTGTCTGAGATCAGGATTGCTACTCCTGCTTTTTTTTTTTTACTTCAGCTGAAGCATAATATATTCTACTGCAGCCTTTTACCTTTACCCTGTGTGTGTCTCTCTGTTTCAAATGTGTTTCCTGTAAATAACATATTGTAGGTTAATGGTTTTTAATTCATTCTGCTATCCTCTTCTGTTTTATGGGAGAGTTCATCTCATGCACATTCACAGTTACGATTATTATCTGTGTCTTTCTTTCCATCCTATTTTCCCCCTGTTTATGCATTTCTTTCTCCTTTCTCCCTTTCCCTCCTCATTAATGTTTTGCTTTTGACTACCACCTCTCTCAGTCCTGCCTCCCTTCATTTAGCCCCCTCTCTTACCTTCCCCTTTGCCCTTACTACTTCTTCTCTCCCTTCTTTCCCTGCTCCCTTTTCTTTCCCCTTTTCCCTCCTACTGTCTGTCAGGCAAGTTAGATTTCTATACCTAACTTATTGTGTTATTCCCTCCTTAAGCCAAATGTGGTGAGAATAAGGTTCAAACAATGCTCTTCTCCCTCCCTTCTTTTCCTCTACTGAAATGGGTTTTGTGCCTTTTCCTGTAACATAATTTATCCTTATCTGCTTCCTCCTTTCCTTTTCTCCCAGTACATTCCCTTAGTAAAATCAGATTAGTCCACTTACTTAGATCCACTTAACCTACTAGATTAGGTTTTTTTTTTTTATCATTACAGCAAAGTCAACTTATACCCACCCCCTCTATGTATACTTCTTTAAAAGTGGTGTAATAACAGTACAGTTCTCAGGAGTTACAAATGTCATCTTCCCTTGGGATGTAAACTGTTTGCTCTTATTAATAACAAATTGGAGTTTGTTTTTTGTGTTCCATTTACTTTTTTATGTCTCTCTTTAGTCTTGTATTTGAAGATAACATATTCTGTTGAGCTCTGGTCCTTTTGTCAGGAAGGTTTCAAAGTCCCTTACTTTGTTGAATATCCATCTTACCTGAAAGATTATGCTCATTTTCCCTGAGCAGTTGATCCTAGGTTGTAATTTAAGCTCCTTTGCCTTGTGCAATATCATATTCCATGCTGTACGATCTTTTAATGTAGAAGCTGCAAGGTCCTGTGTAATCCTGACTGTGATTCTATGATATTTAAATTATTTCTTTCTGGCTGCTTTCAGTATTTACTCTTTCACTTGGTAATTTTGTAATTTGGCTCCTATATTCCTGGGCATTTTCAATTTGGGATTTCTTTCAGGAGATGATTGGTGGATTCTTTCTGTGGTTATTTTACCCCCTGGTTGTAGGATCTCAGGGCAGTTTTCCTTGATGATTTCCTGAAAGATGTTGTGCAGGCTCTTTTTTTCATTGTGGTTTCCAAGTAGATTAATAATTTTGAATTTGTCTCTCCTGGACCTATTTCCTAGCCAGATTTTTGTTGTTGTTGTTGTTTTGTTTTGTTGTTCTTTTTTTTTTTTAACCTATGAGGTATTTTACATTTTCATCTATTTTTTTTATTCTTTTGTTTTTGTTTGACTGATTCTTGCTCTCTCATTGAGTAAATAGCTTACATTTGCCCAATTCTAATTTTTAACAAATTTCTTTCTTCTATTAGATTTTTGTACCTCACCTCCTTCTCCATTTAGCCAATTGTACTTTTTAGGGACTTGTTTTCTTTAGTGTACTTTTTTCCAGTTGTCCAATTATATTTCTGAAGGGATTGTTTTCTACAGTTAATTTTTGTCCTTCCTTTTCCAAGCTATTGACTCTCTCTTGTATACCTCTCATTTCTTTTCCCAATTTTTCTTCTACCTCTCTTATTTGACTTATAAAATTCTTCTTGAGCTCTTCCAAGAAGGCTTTTTGGGCTTCAGAGAAGTTCATAATTCCTTTTGAGGTTCCAGATGTGGGTTTGTTGACAGTGTTGTTTTCTTCAGAATTTCTGCCTCGATCTTCATTATTTCCATCATAAGAATATAGTACTTTTTTTTTTTTTGCTCATGGTGTTTGCTTATTTCCTGGTCTTTTACAAAAAATTGAGCTCTCCTCATGGAGAGCAGGAGGCACTGACCCAAGCTTCTTATGCTGAGAGCCTGCGGCCTCAATGGCTGGAAGTTGGAGGCTGTAGGGTTCTGTCAGGTTACCTTGTGTTGGGCTGAAAGCAGCAACACTGGAACTCTAGGGAAAGGATTGGATAGCATGTCCTTGGATGTTTCCTACTCACCCCGGACTTTCCTTCCTTTCATTTTCTTTGGCTCCTTTTAGATGGATGTTTTGCTGCCTGGGGCTCTTGGAGCACTTCCAAGAGTTTTGCTGAGTCACTGGGAGACTTTGTCCCTGTAGAACACTGAGGGATGTGCTGCTTTTTTGAGCTAGTTTCCACTGGTTCCCCTGCCTGTGCTGAGGCACTAGGGGATCCTGGCGTTGGTGTTTGCCTGTTTCACAACTTGGGGTTCAGAATCTCCCCCGGTATACTGAAGTGGGGCTTTCCACTAGCTTGCTGGGACACCTCCCTTTCTGTATTGTTCCCCTTCCCCCAAGGCAAAAGGGGCCTTTCCTGATAATCCTTCAAGCTACCTGGGCTACCAGAGTGCTGCACCCCATCTTTCTTCTGGTTCAGCTGTTCCAGGGTATTTCATGGGGTGATTTTTCTGGGCTTTCAGAGACTGATAAGGAACTACAGGAAGACCAACTTACTTCTTACTTTTCCATCTTGGCTCCTGGAAGCGGAACTCCCTTCATAAGGATTTTATAAACAAGTCTATATTCTAATCCAGGAATATCAGTGGCAGCCATCTGTATTTATTTGCCAGTAAATCAAGTATATGCTAAGATACTTTCTGGATTGTTTTGGTTGCGTTGCTGTGGTGATTGTTGAGGCAGCAAAGTGGTGCAGCAGATAGAGTCTTGGCCCTGGTGTCAGAAAGACCTAAGTTCAAATCTAGCCTCAGACATTTACTATGTATGTGACTCTTGGTAGGTCACTTAATTGTTGTTTGCCTCAGTTTCCTTAACATTAGGACGATAATAGCACCTAACTCTTAGGGTTGCTGTGAGAATAAAATAATATACAATTTAAAACACTTAGCACAGTGCAGGGCACATTTCAGACACTACATAGATGCTTAATCCCTTCTTCCCTGATTAATTTATATTGGTTAAATTTCTATAAAAAATATCATAGCTGTTTTCAAGGTCATTTTTGTAGTTAATTTTCCATTATGATTTTCAATTACTTGTTTATACAGTGCAGGATTAAAGTGCTTCATTGTATGATTTATCTTCCTCATAAATATTCTTTTTTTTTCCCTAATACTAATTTTAGCTCTCTAAAGTTGGTAGTCAGGCTGATAACTCAAAGATATTTGCAAATTGATGAATCTTTTTTGGTTCTTTTAAAATGGAAACTCTTTTCATATTGTTATTTAGTATTTGCCATATCTACTTCCTACCTTTTAAAAGTGTTTTGTTTTTTCCCTGATTACATGTAAAAAAGTTTAATATTCTGTTTTTCTTCATTACATTTTGAGTTTCAAATTCCCTCCTTTTCTCCCTTCTCCCCTCCCTGAGACACCTACTATTTTTTTTAAAGAAAACTCTTTTTTTATGACAAAGAATATGACTTCTATATTACCTACAAATCTGTCTCAATACTATTCTTTCTGATTCATTATCTCACATCACATACCATGATAACCTCCAAATGGATACACAGCCTTGTTATAAATGGTCACATTATTTCTAAATAAATGAGAAACATGCAAAAATTATCTGACAAATCTATGGATAGAAGAAAGGTTGATAAAGGGATAGTGGAGACCAAAGATAAAATGGATAATTTTTATTATATGAATTTTAAAAAAAATTAATGATTTTATATATATGCATATATGTATATATATATATATATATAATATGTTATGTATACATATACATATATCACATATTATATATACACATATACACATTTGTGTCTAATGTTAACCATCTCTAATAGGGGGAAGCAAGGAGGGAAGAAAAAAATAAATTTACATGATAACTAAATTTAATTTAAATTTAACTGCAAATATTTAAAAGGAATAGCAAGCTGTACATAATAGATTTACGGTTTCATGTGTAATCACCTTTTAAAATTATACTATGTTATGGAAATGCTTGTTTTATTCCATAAATTAAAAATAAAATAGACCAAAAAAATTTTAAAAAATTACACAAACAAATCTAATAAAGCTAAGGTTAAAAGGGAAATAACAGAAAAAAAATATGTAGTAAATTTCTCTGGAGAAGTTCTTATTTTCATTTTTTCCTGCACTGTTCTTTCCATGCTCACATGTTGTCTTGAAATCACCAAGTATGTCATTTGGAGATTTTTTAACTCTAAAGAGTTGATTTAACTCTACAGAGTTAAGGCATTTCCTCTACCCCTTCATCCTCAGCAGCTGATACTTGTGCATAAGCTGTCATCATTTTCGGCATAATCTTTTTTGTAATACTTAATTAATATTGTAATTTATGATGACAAAGTAGCCTTGGAAATAAAATGGCTTGTTTCCTTTGGGTTTGAGTCACTTAATATAGTGCTCTAGTCAACTCCCCTAGACTTTAAGTTGCAGAGAAGCTATCAACCTGTATAGGCAGAACAATTTTCCTCATGGAGAAGTTCCTTGTTCAAGTGAAATCACAAATGCAGTTCCTATCCAGACAAAAATTTTAACAGGTCTTTTCCAGCTTTCTTCCATTGTCAAAGTTATACTCTTTCAGGAATCTGCCAACTACAGCTCTCAGGCCAAATCTGGCCACTGTCCATTTTTGTATGACCCCGCAAGTAAAGAACATTTTTTTGTTTTGTTTCTGTTCTTAAATTTTTAAAACAAAGTTATATTGTTTTTAAGATGGTAAAAAGCATTATTGGCTGTCAGGATGTACAAAAACAGCAAGCAGGATGCATTTAACCTTCAGGCCAGAGTTTGTTAACCTTTGTTCCATTTTCATTCTTGAGTGCCTTAGGAATGACTGCTTAATTGCATATTTTGCCAAACTTTCTTTAAGCAGGTCTTACCTCATGCTTTGGGTGTATTCAGTGTTCAGGAAGAACTAGAACATCTGGTGTGAGGACTTGCCAAGAACTTTTCAGGGCTGTTCAGTAACCTTTGGTATCTACCGATCACTCAGCTCTCACCTGTGGCTCCAAAAACTATAGCATGTGCAGTAGTTGGACCCTGGTAAAATCATTTCAGCAGATGCCTGATGGGTTCAGGGTAACTAACAGGCCTCAAAACTATCAGTGAGGTAGGGGGACATCTACCTCAAGCATGTGAAGACTTCTGCCCAGGCAGAACGAGTATTTGAGAACAATTTGTTCCAATGGACCACGGAGGATGTGGAAGTGGGTACCATGGAGCACTTAGAGCTTGGTTAGACATCAAAAAAAGAAAAACAAAAACAAGGGCATCCACTGCCTTCTGAGACATTGCCAGTCATTTTGTCATTTGTCTTGCCACTTAACTTCAATGACTCTGGAAGAAAGAGTGAAGCGGCTGATTTTGTGCAACTCTGACTCACTTAAATTCAATCCACATGCAAGTCAACACATCGTCCTGTGGTGCCATTGGTCCTCTAAAAATGAAGGATGGACAGCAACAATATCCAGTCTGCTGTGTTCTTTCTTTGCCTCTCAGAAGAATAAGCAGGAGACATCCTTCCATAAATTTACGTGTTTGTTTATTCATTTATTTATTTTTGTTCATTTATCTGTTTTTAATTTATGGAATAAAAACAAGCATTTCCATAATCTAATAAATAAAAAAGATGGTTGTATATGAAACTGCAAATCTACTCTGCATAACTTGCTATTCATTTCAGAACTACAACAAAATTATCATGTAAATTTATTTTTTTCTTTCTCCATCCTATAGATGACTACTATTATACACACACACACACACACACACACACACACACACACACACACCCCTCCATATATATATGTAAAACTTATTCTATAAATACTTCTATTTAACAGTTCTTTCTCTGAATACAGATAGAGACTTTCTTCATAGGTCTTAAGGTAAACATAATAGACAAAATAACTTATTCATTAAAAATTGTTCTTAAAAAACATATTGCTATTACTGTATATAATGTTCCCTTGCTTCTGTTCATTTGCTCTTGATTATTTTGTAGAAGTATTTCCATGTTTTTCTAAAATCATTCAGCTCATCATTTCTTATAGCATAGTAGTATTCCATCACAATCATATGCCAAAACTTGTTCAGCCACTCCCCAATTCAAATCCCATTCACAATCAAAGTTATAATTGTTATTTGTGAATTTCCCTCTATCTTATTTTTACTCACTATTTTCCTTCTTAGTCTGTCATTTCACTCTATCCTTGTTACTTTATCTTCTACCCTTATCCTTTTGTTATTTTACCCTTCCTTCTACAAGTCCCTTCCTTAAATCCCTCCCTTCTCTATTTACTCTGAGCTCCTAAACTTGCCCTTCTAAAAGTCCATCCCACACCCTCTCCCTGAGTTTTCTTACCTCTCTAGAAGTTTATAAGCCTTTAAACCTCTCTGTCTTTCTGTCTTTCTACATACACGTATACATACTTTGTGTGTGTGTGTGTGTGTGTGTGTGTGTGTGTGTGTATGTGTTGTTTCCTCTTCATCCCAGACAAAAGTAAGGTTTCAGTATTACCAGCTTCAACTTCTCATTTTCCTCTGGTTCCATGTATAGAAATATAACATCAAGACTAGTTTGATTCAGTTTCTCCACTAATATCCTCACTCATTAGTCATTGCATAGAAATTTCATGTTTATTCCAGAGAGGCAGTTACCCATTCAAACTATTCATAATGCAACAATAAGCATTTCTCATGTTCTCCTATGTAATTGGACCTTTTTGTTTCTCAGGGTGCTGAACAAGAATATCATGCTACAATTAAAACGTCCAACAGAATCAAAGACTGCAGCAAATCTGAGGATATGAGCAGAAGTAGATAAAAAGTATATTTTTAAAATACCATATATCTTAGGTCTAAAATTGGCACCCATGTAATGAAACTTTTAATTTCATTTTATGATCCTTAAAAATAGCTTGATTTTTAAAGTTTTCTAAAATGTGTATTAAAAGAATGATTTCCTGAGAGGTAATGCCAGGAATAACACTCTGCATAATTGTCAATGTGCAGCTAAAAATTCTGGCATACTTGAAAGATTCTATGTCTGAAACAAAGACCTCATTTTGAAACGTACAAGGTAGAACTTCCCTAACAATTCCTTTTCTTTTATGTATGCACTAGGAAGAACCTTCATCATTTCTATCATTGCAATGAAGAAAAGACAGGGTTTTGACTGAGAGTGAAAGTTCTTTTTTTCCTTCAGTTTAGAGAGAATGGCACAAGGGTATCAATATCTGTAATTTCCTAGCACTATACATACAGATAAACCATTTATAGATGGTTAGAAAGACTCTGTCTCAAAACTATTCAAATGATTTTCTGTACAATACCACTGAGTTTCTGTCTTGAAAAGTCTTATTCTGGCTGAAATCTAAAATGGTAATATACAGAAAACAGACTGAGAATGAACGTTTGAGCTGGAAACCACCAAAGGATGTTTTCTTTCTTTTTTTATCAAATTAATAGTATTTTATTTTCTTTCTAATTACACGTAAAGATAATTTTCAATGTTCATTTTTACAAGATTTTGTGTTCCAAAATGTCTTTCCCTCACTCCCTTTCCCACCCCTCCCCAATATAGTAAGCAATTTGATTTATGTTATACAGGTATAATCATGCGAAACGTATTTCCAGAATAGTCATGTTGTGAAAGAAGAATCAGAACAAAAAAGAAAAAAGAACACAAGAAAGAAAAAAAAAAGGTGCAGCATTCATGTAGCAATTTTCATTCAGAATCCTTAGTTCCTTCTTTGGATGTGGTTGGTATTTTTCATCACAAAACTTGGAATTGTCTTGGATCATTGTATTGCTGAGAAAAGCCAAGTCTATCATAGTTGATCATCACACAATGTTGCTGTTATTGTGTACAATGTTCTACTGGTTCTGCTCGCTTCACCATGCTCATTGTTTCTTATAGAACAATAATATTCCATTACATTAATATACCAGAACTTGCTGCCATTCCCCAATTCATGGGCATGCCCTCAATTTCCAATTCTTTGCCAACCACAAAAAGAGCCACCATAAATAGTTTTCTTCATGTGGGTCCTTCTCCCTTTTTTATTACCTTATTGAAATACAGACATAGTAGTGGTATTACTAGATCAAAGGGTATGCAAAATTTTATAGCCCTTTGGGCATAATTCCAAATTGATTTCCAGAATGGTTGGATCAGTTCACAACTCCACCAGTAAGGCATTAGCGTTCCAATTTTCCCACAGCTTCTCCAACATTTATAAGTTTCCTTTTCTATCATACTAGTCAATCTGATAGGTATAAAGTGGTACCTCAGAGTTGTTTTAATATGCATTTCTCTAATCAAGAGTGATGTAGAGCATTTTTCACCATGAGTATAGACAGCTTTAATTCATTCACTTGAAAACTGCCTGTTCGTATCCTTTGACCATTTATTGATTGGGAAATGACTTGTATTCCCATGAATTTGACTCAGTTCTCTATATATTTTACAAATGATTCTTTTATCAGAAACACTGGCTATAAAAATTGTTTTCCAGCTTTCTGCTTTCTTTCTAATATTGGTTTCATTGGCTTTGTTTGTGCAAAAAAAAACCTTTTTAATTTAATGTAATCAAAATTATCCATTTTGCATTTCATAATGTTCTCTATCTCTTGTTTGGTCATAAATTCTTCTCTTCTCAAGCAATCTGACAAGTAAATTATTTCTTGCTCTTCTAATCTGCTTATGGTATCATCCCTTTTATCTAAATCATGCACCATTTTGACTTTATCTTGATATGGGGTCTGTGATGTTGGTGTGTGACTAGTTTCTGTGATACTATTTTCTAGTTTTCCCAGAACTTTTGTTAAATAGTGAGTTCTTATCCCAGAAGTTGGAGTCCTTGGGTTAATCAAACACAGTAGATAATTATATTTATTATTATTTTTTTTTAACTTCTTATTTTTTAGGCTAGGCAATGGGGTTAAGTGACTTGCCCAGGGTCACACAGCTAGTAAGTGTTATGTGTCTGAGGCAGAATTTGAACTCAGGGCCTCCTGAATCCAGGGCCGGTGCTCTATCCACTGTGCCACCTAGCTGCCCCAAACAGTAGATAACTATAGTCATTTACTACTGTGTCTTGTGCATTTAATCTATTCCACTGACCCACCACTCCATTTCTTAGCCAGTACCATATAGTTTTAATGATTGCCACTTTATAACACAGTTTTAGATTGGGTAGAAATAGGTCACTTTCCTTTGCTTTTTTTTTTTCCATTAATTCCCTTGATAATCTTAACCTTTTATTTTTCCAGATGAATTTTGTTGTTACTTTCTTCTAGCTTTACAAAATAATTTTGGTAGTTTCATTGGTGTGGCACTGAATAAGTAAATGAATTTAGATAGAATTGTTATTTTTATTATATTAGCTGTGAGCAATTTGTATTTTTCTACTTGTTTAGATCTGACTATTTGTGTGAAAAGTATGTGGTAATTGTGTTCATATAGTTCCTAGGTTTGTCTTGGCAGGTAAACACCCAATTATTTTATATTGTCTACAGTTATTTTAGATGGATTTTTTCTTTCTCTCTCCTTGTTTGGCTTTGTTGGTAATAATTAGAAGTAATTGCTGAGTATATAGAGATAAAAATGACAGTTTTCTCTTTTTTTCATAATTCCCCTGAATAACTCTAATTTGTTTTCCTGTTTTTCTTCTACCTCTCTTGCCTGATTTTTATGATATTTTTTGAGCTCTTCCAAGAGGATTTTTGGGGCTTTAGACGAATTCATATTTCCCTTGACGACTTTACATGTAGGCATTTTGCTATTTTTGTTCTCTTATGAGTTTGGGTTTTGATCTTCCCTGTCACCATAGTAGCTTTCTATGGTCAGGGCTCTTTTTAATTTCTTAGTCATTTTTCTAAGCTATTTAATGACTTTTAAAGTTGAGCTCTGCTCCTGGGGCACAGGGAACACTGTCCTAAGCTTCTTATGCTGAATACCAGGGGCATAGTCACTGGTTTTCCATGCTAGGGCCTCAGGTGCTTGCTGCTTGCCCAGTGCACTGGGAGGGCCTGGTCTAGTCACATCTGTTGTGCCAGGATTCCAGGTCTCACAATTTGTTTTCTGCAATGGGGCTAGAGGCCTCACAGGTGGACTGCTGAGCCAGGACAAAGGAGCTCCAGTTGCTAATTAGTGCTATGGCTAACAGCCTCCCACTGGCTTGCCCTGACACCACCTGTACTGTCCTGTCCTCTTCTTTTACCAAGGTGAGACAGACCTTTACTGAAGTCCTCCTAAATTGTCTTAAGCTTGAAAATTGTTTCAATCCATCTTGTTGTGGTTCTGTCACTCCAGAATCTATTTGGAGGCTTGATTTATCATTGTTTCTGAGGGAAACTAAGGAGAACTCAGGCAACTTCCTGGCTTCTCTCCACCATCTTGCCTCTGCACCCAGGATGTTTTCTTTTAGACATATTCTCAGTAGTCTTTTTTTGTTTGTTTGTTTTGGTTTGGTTTTTTTGGTGTATTGCTTCTCAATTCCTCCCCTTTTCATATCAACTCTCATCATATAACCCAGGCTAGTTAAACAAAACCAACTAATAATTACTCTCTCACAAAGTATGCAATGTTCAGAACCTATAATCTATTACTTTTCTACCAAGAAGAAGAGTATTCCATCGGCATTCCTCTTCAGTAATGCTTAATTTCACTTTTTTTAAAATATATATATATGAAGCTTTACTCACTTTAGGTCTCTACCTTGTAGATTCCCCTTCTTCTTTGAAAGCAAAGCTCAGGTTTTTGGTACTGCATATGATGTCTCCTGGTCCCCTATATAGAAATGTTAATGAATTATATGGGTTTCTTTTATATCCTGCAACTTTGCTAAAGTTATTAATTATTTCAAGTAGGATTTTTTTAGTTGATTCTCTAAGTATATCATCATATAATCTATAAAGACTGATAGTTTTGTTTCCTTATTGCCTGTTCTAATTCCTTCAATTTCTTTATCTTCTAATTTCTAAAGCTAAAATTTCTAGTACAATATTGAGTAACAATGGTGATAATGGACATCTTTGTTTCACTCCAGATCTTACTGGAAATGCTTCTAGCTTATCCCCATTACACATAATACTTGCTGATGATTTTATATAGATACTGCTTATCATTTTAAGGAAAACTCCATTTAATCCTAGGCTCCCTAATGTTTTTAATAGGAATGGGTATTGTATTTTGGCAAAAGCTTTTTTCTGCATCTGTTGAGATAATCATGTGATTTCTGTTCGTTATTGATATTCTGTTAGTTATTGTTATTGATAAGGTCAATTATGCTGATAGCTTTCCTACTATTGAACCAGGCCTGAATTGCTGATATAAATCCCATTGAGTCATCCTGAATCAGACTCAGCAATTTTCACAGTGACTTTCATGGAGGTGATACTTAAAAAATGGTTATTGGAGTAAATGTAATAGAGAACACCTGTAGGAGCAACTGGCTGCTTTTTTTTCTCAAATAGGTTTTTGGAGATGAGATTCTGTTGAGGCATACACATTTTTGAAATCTGTTTGCTAACCTTTTACCAAAAAATATAAAAAACAGAAATTAAATCTTTTCTTCACTTTTAGGAAATAAGGCCATTTATACACATAATTCTTCTTTTAGAACATCATATACATACACACATATCTCTTATTACAATATATTGCTCAAAGGCTGTTATTAATGCAATAAGTTAACTTCTTCCTCCAAAGAACTGAGTTCTGTCATTCCCTGAATCACTAGCAAAAAAAAAAAAAAGAATGCCACCTGTATCAAAGACAGATGGGATCTACATGAATAAAGTTTGTCTCACTGCATTACATAATTTTATTTAATTTTTCTCCCTTTGTATCATCTCCCTATGCTATATGCAAAGAGAGGTGTTAAACATGTGCAAGGACGATAATCAACAGGAACGCATCAGGTTTGAAGTTCATCTTAAAAGACACTTTACGAAACTCCTGTCTACAATTATCATACTTTTCATCATTGACATATTGCTTATGAGTAGCATCCGATATAAAGCTCACAAGGATTTAATGAGTAACTGCTAATCACCCATTAAAGTTCAGCTTCCCTCAAAAAGACAAAGTACTTAAGTTTGAAATAATTTCATGAAACTGTTATAGTTTACATCTTTTTGGTTGTTTTGTTTTCACTACTTTCACAACTAGTGAAAATGCTAGACCTATAAGCTTTTAAGTTAGTGATCATCTTGCCTTCCTGCCACATTTTACAGATGAGGAAACTGAAGAGTTAAAGTTTGGTTGAAGATCACTGTGTTATATAGGAGGAAGAACTGGGACTGGAACCCAGGTCTTTGACTTATTAGTTTTGTGTATTTTTTTGGTGAGGCAATCAGAGTGAAGTGACTTGCCAGGGTCACACAGCTAGGTAAGTTTCAAGTGTCTGAGGCCAGATTTGAACTCAAGTCCTCCTGACTTCAAGGACAGAGCTCTATCTATGCACCACCTAGCTGCCCCAAGACAAAGGCCCAGAATCACATAGCTGGTAAGGTGTGAGACAGGATTTGAACTTAGGAGGATGAGTCTTCCTGATTTCAAGTCCAGTGTTCTATTCTTTGTAACACCTTATTGCTACTTGTGTTTTTCACTAGTACATATTCTTTTCCAGGGGTGCAGAAAGAAAATGGTGGTACAAGAAGACATATATCATTCCTCAAACAGATACTCCAAGTGCTAATGTCTGTTTTTGTTGTTGTTGTTTGAGAAAGAAAGAGAGAGACTAAAGAAGAAAGACTTGTAATTGCACAAAGATGGTAATTAAACATTTAGAAGGGAGGAAATACTCATTTGTTAGGTGGTGGGTCACTAGCTTCCAATTGCTCTATTCTAATTTTTAAGGAAGTATTTTCTTCAGTAAGCTTTTGGACTTCCTTTTCCATTTGGCCATCTTTGCTTTTTAAGGCATTCTTGTCCTCACTGGCTTTTTGGACCTCTTTTGCCATTTGGGTTAGGCATCTTTTTGGATCTCTTTAGCAAACTGTTGACTTGTGTTGACTTGTTTTTCATGATTTTCTTGCATCACTCTCATTTCTCTTCCCAGTTTTTCCTCTACTTCTCTTACTTGCTTCTTAAAATCCTTTTTTGAGCTCTTCCAAGGCCTGGGACCAATTCATATTTTTTTCTTGGAGGCTTTGGATGTAGGATCTTTGACTTTGGTGGTATGTTTTGATCATCTTTTTTCACCAAAGAATCTATGATCTGACTTTTTTCACAAGGCTTGGTCATCATCTCAGTCAATTACTTGAGTTATAAACTCAAGGGTCTGCTTCCAGTGTGGAGAATATACTGCCCCAAGCTTTGGGAATTTTGGGCAGCTGTTTTCAGAGATAGTTCTAGGGACCTGTAAATTTTCATTTCTTGCAAGGTGCTATGATCAAGGGCGAGATGTTTACTCCTTTCCTGACCTATGCTCTGGTCTATGAGTGACCACAAGCACTCTGTTCTGCCTTGGAACAGTGAGGAAGATTTCCTCTTTACCACCACTACAAGCTCCACCATGCCAGTGCTCTTCCTTGCCCCAGGACCACCACCCAGAACTGTGACCCAGATCCAAGCATGGACAAAGCAAGAGAATCCTGCCTAAGCATCAGCAAAGGGATCCCTGCAATCCTCTTCTGATCTTCCACTCAATTCCCCTTCAGTTTGTGGGCCAGAAGCTCTGGAAGCAGCCACTGCCACCGGCCCACATGTGACTTTGAGGGCTGGGACCTACCTTCTCTCTCACAGGAGTCAGACTTTTCCTACTGACCTAAGTTGTCTTTGGTGTTAATGGCTTGAGAAGTCTGTAAACTGTCACAGCTCCCCATGATTCAGTCCTCTGAGGGCTGTTCCAGGTTTCCGGAGGCCCTGTTTTGGCCTGCACTCCCAAACTCAACTGCATTCCTCTACTAGCCCAGCATGATATACCTTTCTGATCAACCATCCAGGTTGTCTTGGGCTGGAAATTTGTTTCACTCTGTCTTTTAGTGGGTTCTGCTGCTTTAGAATGTATTAAAACCATTTTTTACAGGTATTTGGAGGGCTTTGGGAGAGAGCTGAAGAAAGTCACTGCTTTTACTCTGCCATCTTGGCTCTGCCCCTTCAACCAGCATTTATTAAATAATAGCTGATTCATATAGAGCTTTATCATTTTCAGCATACTTTATAAACATTACTTCCTTTAAACCCCTCAGCAGCCCTGTGAGGACAGTCTGATTACTATACACATATGATAGATGAAGAAACTGACACTCAGAGACATTCATTGATTTACTGAGGTCACTCAGCTAATAAGTGCTTGAAGTGGGATTTGAATTTGTGATGCTCATTCCAGTGTCCTATCCACTTTTTCACACTATCTTCCCTTTTGGGGACAATTTCATTCCCAGAGAAAAAATCAGGAATTGGGAGAGGGAAGTAGGCTGAGCCTGATTTTGGCTTGCCTCACTATATTCATTATCTCCATCCAAAGCTATAGGGGATTGAATGACTGAGATCTCCTATTTCCAGAAATCAGAATTTCTCATGCTGCAAGCATGGCTTTGAAGGCAATGTGTAAAGTCCACAGGATAAAGGCTGAATAAGATCTTTTAGGTCTGACATAAGATTTTATTGTTAATAAATGAACAACTTTCTGCGTATAGTCTTTTCCTGTCCCTACCCAACCTGTGTCATGAATGCCAGCTTTCAAGGAAAATGTCAGGCTTAAAAATGAACAGAACAAAATTGAAGTTTTGCCTATAAATAACACCACTGAAGATTAACAGATTGGAAAGGTGAAGTTAATTTCTATTTATCTTATTTTGCTGTCAAATATCTGGAAAGCCATATCTCAATCATTATATATGTAGCCATAGTTATATTACCAAGATCACAGCATCTAGGTATATGCAATCTGGTGTTT
Source organism: Phascolarctos cinereus (assembly GCF_003287225.1). Lineage (NCBI taxonomy): Eukaryota > Metazoa > Chordata > Mammalia > Diprotodontia > Phascolarctidae > Phascolarctos > Phascolarctos cinereus. The sequence goes on along the minus strand of NW_027555847.1, from coordinate 71,873,223 downwards.
TCATAGGTTCATCTTTAATTTTAATGAAGAGATCAGATTAGAAATACTCTGTGAGGATAGTGTAAAAGAAAATACACTAATTCCTTTAACATGTGAGGTGATAGTCACAGTATATTTCCTCTTTGCTGATGTGAAACTATCTAGAATATTGTGTTCTATTTCATGTGCTGCTTTTTAGGACAGATGATAATAAATGTGTGAGCCCAGGGAAGAATGACCAAGATATGGAAAGAGAGGCAAAGGGCTCAAGCTAGTGACATCAAGGAATCTACTGAAGAAAATGAATACCTTTAGCTAGGAGAAGACAAAAATAATAGCTAACACTAATGTATCACTTCAAGGTTTACAAAGCATTGTAGATTATGTGACTTGATTTTATAATAATCCTGTGGCATAGGTGCTATTATTACCCCCACTTTACAGAGAAGGAAACAGAGGACAAGAGTGGTTAAAAGGCCTGACCAGAGTCACACAACAAGTATTTGATATAGGATTTGAACTCAGTTCTTTCTGACTCCAAATCAAGGGCTCTTACCCAGTGTACAATCTACCTATATGACAGTTAGTGGGAAACATGATAGCTTCCTTCAAATACTTAAAGCGGCATCTTATCATTCTTTGTTCTATAGAGTATTAAAGCACGAGGGCAGAATTTATTGGAAATCAGATTTCTCTTAAATACAAGGAAGAATGCCTAAATGCCTTAGAGCTTTTCAAAGAGTACATGGGGGAAGTAGAGAACATTTCTTTTTTTTTTTCCTTAAGAGCATTTCATTTTTTTCCAATTACATATAAAGATAGTTTTCAACATTCTTTATTATAAAAACCTTAAGTTCCAAATTTATCTCTCTCTTTCCCTTTCCTGCCCACCCTCATCAGGACAGGAAACAGTCCAATATAGGCTCTATGTGTACAATCATGTTAAACATATTTCCACATTAGGCATGTTGTAAAAGAAGAATCAGAACAAAAGGGAAAAACCATAAGAAAGAGAAAAAAACAAAAAAAATGGTAAAATGGCATTCTTTGATCTGCATTTAGACTCCATAGTTCTTTCTCAGGATGTGGTTAGCATTTTCCATCATGCACGAATCTTTTGGAACTGGATTGGATCATTGCTGAGAAAAGCTACATCTATCATAATTAGTCCTCACACAACATTGTTGTTGCTATGTATAATGTTTGCCTGGTTCTGGTTACTTTACTCAGCATCAGTTCATGTAAGGCTTTCCAGGTTTTTCTGAAATCTGCCTGCTCATCATTTCTTATAGCAGAATAATATTCTAGTGCATTCATATGCCAGAACTTGTTCAGTCATTCCCCAGCTGATGAGGATCCTCTCAGTTTCCAATTCTTTGCCACCATAAAAAGAGCTGATGTAAATATTTTTGTTCATGTGAGCCCTTTTCCCTTTTTTATGTTCTCTTTAGGATAAACCTAGTAGTGGTATTTCTGGGCCGAAGAGTATGCGTAGTTTTATAGTCTTTTGGACAAAGGGGAACAGCATTTCTTAAGCACCTACTGTGTGACAAACACTGCACTAAGTAATGGTTAGGAGTTAGCCAGAGGATAAAATGAGACATGGCTTGACTAAAATACTGAGCTATGTAAGACAACAAGTTTCTAGGAATGATGTTCTAGAGATAAGAGAGTTAAATCTTCCAGGATATGGTTTTTAGTCACCATGGCAAAGGCAGCTAATGAAGAAATGACTGGAAAGTAAAATGATACCTGGTTAGAGTTAGTCTGGCCTTAAATAATGGACCAAGTGAGACATTCACCCATCAGAACAGTGTGGTCCAAAGGTACATGAGATTAATAGAATGGTTACAGAAGATCATAGATTTATATATGAACAGGAAGTTAAAAGGCATCCAGTTTTAATACCCTATTTTTACTGATTTGGAAAGAGAGGCAAAGGAAGATTAAATGGCTTTCTTAGAGTCACACAACTAATATGTATCTGAGACAGGATTCAATCCCTGGTATTTCTGACTCCAAGTCCATCACTCCATCCAATATGCCACCTATTTGCCATGAGGTCATGCATTTCCCGTTCCTCGAATTATTATTCAAGTAGCAGTGCAAAATTATTAAGGGGATGCTATAGAAGGGACTCGTATTTCATGGTAAGGGTTGAATGAACGGAAATATTTATTAAATACTTACAATGTGCCAATCACTATGCTAAACACTCAGGGTACAAATTTTTAAAAAATCCATATTCTCAAGAAACTTGCAATTAAATGTGAGCTCCCCATTAGAATATGAGCTCTTTTAAAAAATATTATAATTTAACCTTTCTTTGTTGGTGAACAATGCTTAATACAATGCCTACCATGCAGTAAGACTTTAATAAATGCTGTTGATTGGCACTCTGAAGAAAGTAATTAGTATCAGTGTTTCTTAGAATATGTTGGCAACTGTCAGATGAGGTCTCAAGTTCCATCCAGTGATTCTGATTCTTTGATTATCTAAAGAATAGAAGACCTAGTTATTGCTAAATAAGGATCAAATTTCTGTATTGAACCCAGCCAAAAGTAAAACTAAAGATCTACACATATTTTTTCTTTTTCTTGGGCTAAGTCTCTTCATATAATGTGGTTTGTATTATGCAACTCACCCTCATTCCAATTTACACAAATAATTTGCCTCAATTGACCATTTAAAATTTTATTAACACAGTATTTTGTAATTGTCCAAATAATCATAATTAAATTTTATCATTCACTTTCTTTATTTGAAAGGTGAAATATACAGTTTCTTGTAAAATTCTGTTGGCATAAAGACATATTAAGTGAACACTAATCAGAGATATCCTTAAATCAACTTGGATATTTTTAAGTTGAATGTTTTCATAGAAGAACAACATAACACTCAGAGAGACTTTCATATTCTAGACATGCATAGGTGCTTTAAAATAAGATTTTTTGAAATACTTGAATTCACAAGGAGATTCTGAATAGTTTTCTTAATGTCAATAAAATAGCATTTCTTCATGCTTGAATAATTTAAAGTTGGCTAAATTATTTTTCTTCAAACTTTCAGAAATAATTTTTATCTGAGTGCTGGGAATGATCACAATAGGTTGTATCTGTAAAGAAGTGAAAAACTTGTGACTGAGACTGGCTACCTAAAAAAGGAAATGCTATTTCAAAGTTAATTTTAACCTAACTTTTCTTTCCAAAATACCATAACGGTTTCAAAATATAAAATAATGCCATGACTTTGCAGTTTTTTTTTTTTACAGAAGGAATATAAAGAGCAGGCAAGATTCAAATTAGTTGCTTTTCTATATAAAATATCACATGCTACATGTTTTCTATCGTATCACAAATGTGTATTCAGTGTAATCTGCTAAAATAATTTTAGATAAATATATTATCATATTTATTTACACTTATAAGTATTTATATTATTGTCACATATATTTACATCACAGAACTGTATTTGTTGATAATGAATATGTAATGTGTTTTTATTCAAGGCAACTCTTAGAAGATCCATGATTCATTATTGTGGGTACTTATACTGACATAAATCATTACCTCTATTTGACTTGGTAGACAATCCTTGAGAATTTATAAGACTCTGCCCCTTGCCCCGAAAAAAAAATGATAAATATAATATTTAACCCAGAAAAAATACTGACCTTTGGAGTTAGAACACATGGGTTCAAATGACTCTCATACTTAGTACAATAGTAAGTTTGAGTTAAACCAAAGTTAGTCTGGGGTTTAGTTGCTTCAGTTGTAAAATGAAATTTTGGACTATATAATCTATGAAGTCCCTTAACATTCCAACTCTATGAATCTTTATTTTCTAAATTGTCTTGGAACTCTAAATATTATTTTTCTTCTGTATCAACACACACATCCATACATACTTTTCTCTATGTGTATAAGGATCTACTTTTATTTATTGGAGTAATAACTATAAAACAGAAAACTATATATGGGTATATATCTTTTAATATCTATATCTATATCTATATCTATATCTATATCTATATCTATATCTATATCTATATCTAGCCATACATACGCACAGAGAGACATATACACATCCATGGTGGATATCTTTTATAGATATTGAATATATGAAAAATATGACCAAGGAGCCTAAAGAAATATAGACTTCTCAGCCCACAAATTGATATCACAAACTAGGTGACACAGAGGATAGAGTATTGAACCTGGAGTCAAAAGACCTGAGTTCAAATCTGCTGTCAGACACTTACAAGCTGTGTGATTTTGGGCAAGTCATTTAACCTCTGTCTGCTTCAGTTTCCTTGTCTGTAAAATGAGCGTAACTATACCATCGATGTTCCAGCATTGTTATAAAGACAAAGTACCATATCTGTGAAGCACTTCCCAATCTTAAAGTATCATACAAATACTGGTTATTAGTTATTATTATTATCATATTATTATCATACCTGATTTATAAATAGACATCAATGTAGGAAAAACAACAGAGAAATCTCAATTATGAAGTATTTTTAAAAGACTATGAACAATATTGCTTTAGAAAAATAGCAAAAAATAAAAAATAAAATAAAAAAGAAGAGGAAGCCAGAAGTAGAGCCAAGGTGGCAGAGAGAATGCAGGGATTTGCCTAAGCTCTGCCAAATTCCCCTTTAAAGAACTTTAAGTAATGCCTCAAAACAAATATTGAAGTGGCAAAACCCACAAAGGGACACCATGAAACAATTTTCCAGCCCAAGATAACTTAGAAGGATTTCAGAAAAAGTCTATTGCAACAGGGTGAGAGTAGAATGCAGTGAAAGCCCTGCCAAAGCCAACCAACAGCAGGCCTTGGGGACAATAGAATTAGCAGTTGCAGCTTCTGCTTCCAGTATTCTCAGCACACAAAAGGTAAATGGGTCAGAAAACTGATCAAAGGGAGATTACAGGTGTCCCTTTGCTGGTAGTCAGTGCAGGACTCTGCTGCATTACTCATGCTTGAATCCAGGTTACAGTCCTGGGTTGTGGTCCCAGGGCAAATAGGAGCTGCAGGGGCATGGAGATTTTGATCAGAGTTCCATGGCAGAAAAGAGTACTTAGGCACTCATAAACCAGAGGGCAAACCAGGAGAGTAGTACACACACACACACACATACACACACACACACACACACACACACCCCAAAACTAAAGTTTGGGACAGTGCCCCCTACACAAAGGATCAGAGGACAACTTTAATATAAAGCCAAAAGTCAAGAAATAGACTAGGAAAATGAGCAAACAAACAAAAAATCCAGGCCAGAGAAAGTTATTATGGTGTCAAGGAAGATCAAAAGACCAACTCAGAAGAAGATTAAAAAAAAGTCAAAACTGCTCTGTCCAAAGCATCAAAGTAAAAAATAAATGAAAGAGGTAGAGGGGAAAATTGGGAAAAGAAATGAGAGTAATGCAAGAAAATCATGAAAAAAAAAAGTTTCAACAGTTTGGTAAAGAAGGAACAAAAAAAAATGCTGATGAAAATAATACCTTAAAAGAAAAAGGATAGGCCAAATGGTGAAAGAGGAAAATTCCTTAAAGAGAAGAACTGGTCAAATGGAAGAGATGTACAAAAATTCACTGAAGAGAAGAATTTAAAAAGTAAAATAAGCCAAATGGAAAAAAGAGGCAGGAAAGCTCACCAAAGACAATAATTCTTTAAAAATTTAAATTTGACATGTGGAAGCTAATGATTCCATGAGACATCAAGAAGCAATAAATGAAAATCAAAAGAATGAAAAAAATAGGAGAAAGTGTGAAATACCTCTTTAGAAAAGCAATTGATCTAGCCAGATAGGTGACACAGTGGATAGAGTACCGGCCCAGAAGTCAAGAGGACCTGAGTTCAAATCCAGCCTCAGACCAAACACTTGCCACTTACTAGCTGTGTGTCCCTAGTCAAGTCACTCAACTCCAATTGCCTAAAAACAAACAAACAAACAAACAAATAAAAAAGGTAACTGATATGGTAAATAGAATGAGGAGAGATAATTTAAGAATTATTGGAATATCTGAAAGCCACGATGAATGAAAAAAGAGCCTAGACATCATACTTTAAGACATTATGAAGAAAAACTGCCCTAATTTTCAACAACCATAGGTTAAAATATAAATTCAAAGAATCCACCAATCACCTCCTAAAAGATATCCCAAAATGAACATTCCCAAGGATATTATAGCCAAATTCCAGAGCTCCAGAGCTCCCAATTCAAGAAGAAAATACTGCAAGCAGCCAAAAGAAACAATTTAAATATTATAGAACCAGTCAGGATAATAAAAAAATTTAGCAGTTTGTACATTAAAATATCAGAGGACTTACACTGCGATATTCTAGAGGGCAAAGGAACTAAGGCAACAACCAAAAATCACCTATCTAGAAAAACTTAGTCGAATCCTTCAGGAGAAAAAAAGGAGATATTCATTGAAACAGAGGACTTTCAACCACTATTTTTCATAAATTAATTTATTTTTAGTTTTCATCATTTACTTCCATAAGCTTTTGAGTTTTAAATTTTCTCCACCTTTCACTCCTCCCTCTGCAAGATGGCATGCAGTCTGTTATAGGCTCTATATACACATTCTTATTAAACATATTTTTCCATTAGTCATGTAGTAAAGAAGAATTAGAATGAAAGGGAGGAATCACAAGAAAGAAATAAAAAGAAAAAGAGAGAACACATAGTAAGCTTCAATCTGAATTCAGACACCATAGTTTTTCTTTTTTTTTTTTTTCCTATGGAACTGGATAGCATTTTCCATCATGAGTTTTTGTAGTTGTCTTAGATCCTTGCATTGCTGAGAAGAACTAAGTCTCTCAAAGTTAGTCATTGTACAATGTGGCTGTTCCTGTGTACAATGTTCTCCTGGTTCTGCTCATTTCACTCAGCATCTGCTCATGCAAATCTTTACAGGTTTTTCTGAAGTCTACCTGCTCATCATTTCTTATAGCACAACAATATTCCACAACTTGTTCAGCCATTCCCCAATTGATGGGCATCCCCTCAATTTGCAATTCTTGGACACCACAAGAAGCTGCTATAAATGTTTATGTATATGTGGGTCCTTTTCCCATTTGTATGATCTCTTTGGGATATAGCCCTAGAAGTGATTTTGCTCAGTCAAAGGGTAGGCATAATTTTATAGTCCTTTGGACCTACTTCCAAATCACTCTAGAGAATGATTGGATAAGTTTAGAACTCCACGAACAACGCATTAGTGTTCTAATTTTCCCATATATTCTCCAGCGTTTATAATTTTTCTCATTTGTCGTAACACGCCAATCTGATAAGTGTGATGTAGTACCTCAGAGTTGTTTTGATTTGCATTTCTCTAAGAAATAGTGACTTAGAGCATTTTTTCATATAATTATAGATGTCTTTAATTTCTTCATCTGAAAACTGCCTGTTCATCTCCTTTGACCATTTATCAATTAGGGAATGACTTGTATTCTTATAAATTTGACTATATATTGACTCTACAAATACTTCTTTGTATATTTTAGAAATGAAGTCTTTATAAGAGACATTGATTATAAAAATGATTTCCCAGTTTTCTGTTTCCCTCCTAATTTTGGTTGCATCGGCTTTGTGCAAAAACTTTTCAATTTAATATATTCAAAATTATTGATTTTGCATTTCATAATGTTCTCTATCTTTTATTTGGTCATGAATTCTTCTGTTCTCTGTAAATCTGACCAGGTAAACTATTCCTTGTTCTCCCAGTTTGCTTATGGCATCAGCCTTTATATCTAAATCATGAACCCATTTTGAGTTTTTTTGGTGAAAGATGTTGGTATATGACTAGTTTCTGCCATACTCTTTTCCAGTTTTCCTAGCAGTTTTTGTCAAATAGTGAGTTCTTATCCCAGAATTTGGTGTCTTTGGACTTATCAAAAACTAGATTGCTGTAGTCATTGACTATTGTGTCTTGTGTACCTAACCTATTCCACTGATCTGCCACTCTGTCTGTTTCTTAGCCAGTACCAAATAGTTTTGATGATTGCTGCTTTATAATACAATTTAAGATCAGCTTTACCTAGGCCACCTTCTCTAGCATTTCTTTTCATCAATTCCCTTAATAGTCTGAGTGTTTTGTTCTTCCAGATGAATTTTGCTATTTTTTCTAGCTCTATAAAATAATTTTTGGTAGTTTGTTTTGTGTGACATTGAATAAGTAAATTAATTTAGGTAGAATTGTCATTTTTATTATATTAGCTCAGCCTACCCATGTACAACTGATGTTTTTTCCACTTATTTAGATTTGATTTTATTTGTCTGAAAAGTGTTTTGTAATTGTGTTGATATAGGTCCTTTGTTTTGGCAGGTAGACTCTCAAATATTTTATAATGTCTACAGTAACTTTAAATGGAATTTCTCTTTCTATGTCTTCTTGTTGGGCTTTGTTAGTTATGTTATGTTTGTGTGTGTGTGTGTGTAAATGCCAATCATTCATGTCGGTTCATTTTATATCCTGCAACTTTGTTAAAGTTGGTTATTATTTCAAGTAGTTTTTTTCTTGATTCTCTAGTATTCTCTAAGTATATCATCATATCATCAGCAAAGAGTGATTACTTAGTTTCTTCTTTATCTCTTCTAATTCCTTCAATTTCTTCTTTCTTATCATTGCTAAAGTTAATGTTTCTAATACTGTACTGAGTAGCAGTTGTGATAATGGACATATTCATTTCACCCCCGATCTTATTGGAAATGCTTCTACCTTATCCTCATTATATATAATGGTTTTAGGTAAATGCTACTTATTATTTTAAAGAAGGTTCCTTTTATTCCTGTACTCTATAGTGTTTTTTAATAGGAATGGGTATTGTATTTTGTCAAAAGCTTTTTCTGCGTCTACTGAGATTTCAGTCATTCTTGATGGAAGGAAAGAGCTGAATAGAAAATTTAACTTACAAATTAAGACTCAAGAGAAGCCCAAAAAAGTACACAGGAAATAGAAATCATAAGGGATTCAACAATGTCAAACTGTTTACATTTTTACATGGAAGAATGATACTGGTAACCCACAAGAAATTTCTCATTTATCATTATTAGCACAGTTAGAAGGAGTCTACATAAATAGATATCATGGATGTGCATTGAATATGATAGGGTGCTATCTAAAAAATAAAATTAAGGACTTAGAAAAATGAATATGCTGGGAGAAGGAGGGAAGGGAGAGGTATGATGGGGCAAATTATCATATAAAAGAGGCAACAAAAAGCTTTTACAGCAAATGGAAATTTAGGGGAGGTAGGCAGGAGCACTTGCATCTTACTCTCATCAGAACTGGTTCAGAGGGAATAATACATACACTCACGTTGGGTGTAGAAATCTATCTTAACCTTCAGGAAAGTAGGAGGGGAAGGGGATACAAGAGAGGGGTGAGACTCTGATAGAAGGGAGGGTGGATTAGAGGAGGTGGTCATCAGAAGAAAAAGTTTGTGAGGATGGACAGGGTGAAAAGAAAGAGGATAAGCAGGGGTGGGGGGAGAGAATAGAATGGCTGGAAACACAATTAGCAATTATAACTGTGAAAAAAAATTACACCAAGTATCTCTGATAAAGGCCTCATTTCTCAAATATATAGAAAACTGAGTCAAATTTATGAAAAAAAATAAGAGCCATTCCCCAACTGATCTATGGTCAAAGGATATGAACAGGAAGTTGCTAGATAAAGTAAACAAACCTATCTACAGACCTATGGGAAAAAAATGTGCTATATCACTATTGATTAGAGAAATGTGAATTAAAACAACCCTCAGGTACCACCCCACACCTATCAGATTGGCTAACATAATAGAAAAGAAAATGAGAAATGTTGGAGGGGATGTGGAGAAATTGAGACACTAATGCACTATTGGTAAATTTTTGAAATGATCCAACCATTCTAGAGAACAATTTGGAACTATGCCCGAAGGGCTATAAATCTATTCATATCTTTTGACCCAGCAACAAAACCACTGGGTCTGTATTCCCAGATAGTTCCAGAGAAGAAAGGGAGACTGGTGACCTCACTCACTCAAATCCAATTCACTTGCTATGGTCCCTTTTGAGAATGAAGGACAAATGACAACAACTACATTGCTTCCTATGTATATCTATCAATCAATCAATCAATCAATCAATCTATCTATCTATCTATCATCATATTCTATATACACAAAGAGAATATCTTGTATTATGGGTTATTGGAAGAGAAAAGACAGACTTAAATGATTTCCTAAATTACATAATAAATTAATAGATTTAGCATATATAGTGTCCTAATATTACTATTTTTTGCTGACTATTGCAAAAGCTTTGGTAGACCAAAGCACTTATTAAAGCCTCTACTCCAATTAGGTGTCTCCTATAATGAAATTGTTAAAAGACTCCATGAAATATATAGCAGAGTAAACCTTGACACCCCTTTGATCATTAATTTCAGGAGCATCTCAAAATAGGAAATTAATTATTTTCAAAGCGTTGAGAGAGGAGACCTTGGATAGAGACATTTCCTGATGATAAGGAACTTCTCTTGATTATTCTGTTTATTGATGGCATTGTCCTAGTTTTACCTAGTCTTAGTAAATTTCTGGATAAAGTACATAACCATTCAAAATAATTTCACCTAACTATTCACAAAGGAAAAAAAAAACAAGTAGATAAAGCACAACTTTTCCAGAATATAAGTTAAAAAGACAAGAGATGAAACATATACTGTACAGACACTTCATATAATAATAATTTTTGTTTGTTTGTTTTTTGGAACTGAGCAGAATGCTAGCCTACTAGGTTGCTATTTATCAGTTGCAGAGTTGTTTTAATCACCTAAACTTCTCCCTGAAACAAAAGCCAATTATTTGATGTTGATATTCTATTGCTGCTATAACATGGCTGTAATTCATGGAATACCACTTGTCTTTAAAGAGTTATCAATGAAAATTACTCTGAAGATAATAAAGAAAATTATAGGAATTTTGAGCAGGCTACAACACATGACAAACAGGATATTATAAAGGAGAACCACGGCAAGAAATATCATCAAAGAAATGTATAAGTGAAAAATAAAATGATCCAGTTATTTGACAGGAGAAATGGATAACTGGTGAGTAGCCCATTTACCTTCCTGGCAGCCTCTTTAAGTCAGAAAAAATGAGAAAGTTTGGCCATTTGTTGGAAAGATATTTTCATAGTAGACTGACGGGAGGATATGTTTAAGAGCTGCACAGGAGAGGTAGCTATTGATATGTTACGACCAATGTTGTTGGATGGAATACCTCAATGAGACAATGGACTCAGCTGAATATTTTGAGTATGTTCATTTGTATATTTTCTGCTCATTCATTTAATTTGGACATTTGACTTGCTTTATGTAGGGAACTCATAGTGAGAAAACAAAATCTATCAATGATGTTGAGTAAGAGTTCTGAAATTTAGAATTTAGAGTTGCCTCATTCATTGAGAGATTAAATGTCTTACTCAAAGTCACATAGTTGTTATGTGTCAGGAGTGGGACATGAACCCAACTTGACTACAAGTCTAGCTCTAGATGGAAAGGCTCCAAAGAATGTAAATGATTGGTTAATTTGATTTTTTAAAGAAAAAAGCCAAATTACCACTATCAATAACAAGTCAATATGGCACCAATGAAGATGAAATCAAAGAAATTATTAGGAGTTATTTTGCCAAGAAACCTGAGATTTATACTCAGAATGAAAGGGCTAGTTAAACATTAAAAAAACTATCAGCATAATTGATCCTATCACATAAATAATGTGATTATATCAATGATGTGGAAAAGCTTTTGACAAAATGCAAAACCCATTTTTATGGGTTTTTAAAAACACAAGAAAGCATAGGAATCAATGGAGTCTTTCTTAAAATGATAGGTAGTATCTATGTAAAACCCAAACAAGCATTATTTTTGAGATAATTGAACTTGAACTCTTTCCAATAAGATCACAGGAAAGCATGGATGCCCATTATCACAACTCTCATTAAATATTGTACTACGAATGCTAGCTGTAACAGTAAGACAAGAAAAATAATATTGAACAAATAAAACTAGGCAATGAGGAAACAAAACTATCATTCTTGGCAGATGTTATTATGGTATACTTAGAGAATCCTAGAGAACCAACTAAAAAATAATTGAAGTTGAAACAATTAACAAATTTAGATACAGGATGTAAAATAAAAATACATAAAACATTAGAATTTCTATATACTACCAATAAAATGAAGCAGTAAGAGATAGAGAAATTCTATTTAAAATAACTGCAGACAAAAAAATAAAATAAAATAACTTCAGACAATATAAAGTAGTCAAGAGTCCACCTGCTAAGACAAATCCAGGAATATAAACACAATTACAAAATGTTTTTGGGGCCAGCTAGGTGGTGCAGTGGATAGAGCACCAGCCCTGAAGTCAGAAGGACCTGAGTTCAAATCTGGCCTCAAACCAACACTTGACACTTACTAGCTGTGTAACCCTGACTTAACCCCAACTGCCTTTAAAAAAAATACTTTTTGTACAAATAAAGACAGATCTTAACTGTTGCTCATGGGGCAGGCTGAGTCAGTATAATAAAAATAACAATTCTACCTAAGTTAATTTACTTATTCAGTGTCATAACAATCAAACTACCAAAGAATTATTTTATAGAGCTAGAAATTAATAAAAAATTCATCTGGAAGAAAAAATTTCAAGATTATCAAAGAAATCAATGAAAATATATGTGAAGAAAGTCAGCCTAGAAGTTACAGATTTCAATTTACATTACAAAATGGTAATCATCAAAACAATCTAGTATTAGCTAAGACATAGAGTGGTTTTAGTGGAATAGATTAGGTACACAATATACTATACTAAATAAACATAGTAATCTAGTATTTGATAAACACAAAAATCCAGGTTTTGGGAGTAAAAACTCACCATTTGACAAAAATTGCTGGGAAAACTGGGAAGCAGTTTGGAAGAATTAAGGCATAGATCAACATCTCCTACCATACATAAAAAAAAAATAAGATAAAAATAGATACATGATCTAGACATAAAGGGTGATAAGTAAATTAGGAGACTATGGAAAAATGTACCTCTGAGATTAATGACTAGGAGAAGAGTGTGTGAACAAACAAGAGATGGAGGGGATTTTAGAAATTAAAATGCATAATTTTGATTATATGAAATTACAAAGTATTTACACAAACAAAACTAATGTAATCATTTTTTCTGATAAAGACAATCTCTCAGATATATAAGGAACTAATCTAAATATATAAAAAACATGAGTCATTTTCTCACTTTTATAATTCATAATTTATAATCAGTCAGTTTTCAGGTTTAGAAATCAAAGCTATCAATAATCACAAAAATGCTTTAAATCACTATTTATTAGAGAAATACAAATTAAAACAGTTCTGAGATACCACCTCACACCTAAAAGATGGCTAACACTACAGAAAGGGAAAATGACAAATGCTGGAGAGGATGTGGGAAAATTGGGATACTAATGACATGTTTGTGGAGGTATGAACTAGTCCAAACATTCAGAAGAGTTTGGAACTACTCCCAGCAATACTACTACTAGGTCTACACCCCAAAAAGATCAAGTAAAACAGAAAAAGACTAAATTGTACAAAAAATATTTATAGCAGCTCTTTTTGTGGTGACAAAAAAAATGGAAATCAAAAGAATACCAATCAATTGGAGGATGTCTGAACAAATTGTGGTATGTGATTATGATGGAATACTATCCTGCTATAAGAAATGACAAGTAAAAATTGTATCCACTCCCACAGACAGTCTGAATGCAAATTGAAGCACACTCTTTTAAACTTTTTTTTTGTTCTTATTTTGCTTTTTGTCTGTATTTTATTTTGTATTGTGGCTAAGAAGAATATATTTTTTTTCCATGGCTTCATATGTATAATCAATATCACATTGCTGCCTTTTCAAGGGGGGTGGGTGGGCAAGAGGAATTTTTAGAATTTTGTACTCAAAATTTTTTAAATGATTGCTAATTTTTTTTACATGTAATTGGGAAACAAATCTTACATACATGAAGAAATAATATATATACATATATATATATATAATATACATATTATGTAATAATGTAATAGATTAGATAAAAAGATATGTAATATAATATTTATATATAATTTTATGTGATATATATAATATAATAATTACACGTATGACTATTTACACTTCAATGTGAGGTTTTAGGGGTTTTTGAAAGAGTATTTTATTTTCAAATTATTTTTGTTTTTATAGATAATTTAAAAGAATTTAGCAGATGACTAAAAACAAAAACAAACAAACAAACAAAAAGGAAATGGGCTGGTGACATAGTAATTCCTAATTTCTTATTTCAGTATTTGTGTTTCTTTTTTGAACGAGGCTGGGATTTGTTACTAGTGTTCCATAATATTTGGGGAGTCCAAAAAATGGTTTCTTTTACTGAGTAATATTGGTTGATTTCCCTTATAGTATAATATTTGTTCAAGCTGCTTTATCTTCTCATTGAGGTTTTTACACATCATTTCTGATTTTTGGTCATCCTGTGTATTAGTCTATTTACTTATGAGCTTGGTTTTAATTGAACTTTTCTTTCTGATATATTTTTCTACCTCTCTTTTTTTGCACCCTGTCACTCAGCTTCATGAATCGTCCCCATTTTCTGTCCCTGACCTTTGACACAAAACTCTCTAAGTTGTGCTATTTGGTGTTGTGGAATATAATGTGGTCAGCTGGACTTTGTTTCCAATTTGCCTTCTCTCAGTACTTATCATATTTCTTTTCAGCTTTTTATCAAGTGGCTCTTAAGTGTTATCTGGATTGCTGGTATCTCTCTCCCTTTCTAAAACCCTCCCACCCAAAACACCCCCCCAAAAAAACCCCCCAAATTTCCCTTTCGTAATAATGGATGTGAGTGATGTGGCTATAACAGATCATATGGAAAAGTTTGTCTGTTTGTTTTTGGAAGTAAGATTTAAGGTCATGATGAGGCAATCAAACATCTAATTTAGGTACAAAAATCCAACTCAAGCTCTTCATTTCTGCATCTAATTCCTAGGTAGTTTCATTCTACTAAGTTCAATATTCTACTAAAGAGCTGTAGATTTAATGACCCTGAAGTTCTCATTTTAATAGAATTCTATAGAATTTATGTTTCTCAAATCACCAGTTTCAGAGAACTTAAAAAAAAACTATAAAGACTTTCTATCTCATCTTGATAAGGCTATTTTAAACAGTAAGATAAAATAGTAATTAAAAAAAATAAATTCAATCTTAGGCTTTGTTAATATAGATTACATAACATCAAGAACCTATAATTTTCTTTTCACTCTGGACTTAATCAAAAAGTATTTATTAAGTGCCTACTATTTGTAATAAAAATATAGAGAATGAAATAGTCCCTAATTGTAACTATAGGTGAACTGTTGCATCAAGTGCCAGGTTGCACGTTTTAGGAAATACATTGACTCAGAGGTCTTTTCCAGATGATTTCACACCGTATAGTAAGGGGAATTGTTCCTTAACCTTCCCGACATTGTGGCTTCCTGGAGTCAAGAGTAAGAGTGTACTATAAAAAAATATACTGAACTTGAGACCAAGAGAATTTTTTTTTATCTTAATTCTAACATTTCCTAGTTTTGGGGGAAAAACTTTGTCTCATTTCTTCATTAATAAAATGATGGCAATAGAGTATGAGAAACCTATGTCACAAAGCTCTGACGGGGATCCAATGAGATAAAGCCATCAGTATTTTACAAACATTCAATAACTATATCAATCTTAGTTGCTGTTATGTTATTATTCATCAACATATTAATCATTGGAGAAACATGGATTTATCTAAGATTTTTTTAACAAAGTACATAAAACTCTGGATAGAAATGATGGAATAATTATGACTCACATTATATACATCAGCACACACACACACAGTCTAATTTTATCTCTTTAGACATCACCCTATTTACCTGATACATACAGACATCATTCCAACTTTATTCGTTCAATATCCTCTTCTTTTTTGACATCTGGGTTCTGGAATACATGGTTGAGCTGTTGTTCTCTTCTCTGGCTGGCTATACAACATCCTTATGTTAATATCCTGTAAAATGTTGCTTCATTCTTGGCCCTTTATTAATGCTTGCCAATATAGTATATGATACATGAAAATAAGTTAATGGAACCAAAGGATATTCAATCCAGACAAGAGAAGACTTTGGAGACGAGTATCTTTCTTTAAGTCTGTAAGTGTTACTTTATAGAAGAAGAATTATACTCTTTCTGCTTAGTCTCAGATTATACAATTAGGAGGAATGGGTGGAAATAACTGGGACACAGTTAGACTCCGTACTCTTTCTTGAAAACAATTAGAACTTTACCAAAGTAGAATGGGTTACCTTGGGTGCTAATGCATTAGCATTACTTGAAATCTCCTGACAAAGACTAGATGTCTACTTATCAAGGAGGTCATAGAAGAAATTCCTCTTCAGATAGGGACTGAACTAGAGCACAGAATCCTAAAGTCACAAATCTAGAAAGGTGTCCAATGGTCATTTAGTGCAACTCTCTTATTCTTCAGATGAGGAAACTGAGGACTGAAACTACTGATTCATTTTGCCAATTTTGCTTAATAGACTCTCACTATAGGAAGGGAAGACAAATAGTTCAACAAATATATTAAAAGAATCCCCTCTACAAAATCATTCAATAAGCATTTATTAATCACTTCTTATGTGTATGGGACTAATCTCAACACTTAGGATATGAAGGGAGATTACATTTGTCTGTGTATTCATGTGTGCATGTGTACATGCATGTACATCATGCCCGACAAGTCATCCAGACTTTCTTTGAAGATTTCCAATAAAGGGAAATTGAGCACCTCTCGAGGCAGCACATTCTGTTTATTCATTTTTTTTGTCTCTGTTACCTTTACTCTGCATAACTTTATATAAATATTTCTGTGTTTCAGTGTATTCATCACACTCATTTCTTAAAACATTTATAATACTCCATTTAATTCATGCCCCATAGTTTGTTTAGCCATTCCCCAATTTATGGTCATCTACCTAATTTCCAATTTTTAACTATAACAAAAAGTGCTGCTATAAATGTTTTGGAGTATATAGGGACTTTTCATGTTAATGACTTCCTTGGGTTATAAGCTCATTAATGGAGCCTCGGTTCAAAGGGTATAGACATTTTAGTCATTTTATTTGCATAGTTCCAAATTGATTTCCAAAATAGTTGTACCATTTCACAGCTCTACCAACAATGTGTTAATGTGCCTATTCTTCTGCAATCTCTAAAACATTGACTGTTGTCACTTTTTTTTTGACATCTTAGCCACTTTGCAGGGTATGAGGTAGTCTCCAGGACATTTTGATTTGCATTTCTCTTATTATTAGTGATTTGGAGGTTTGTTTTTTTTTTATGTGATTGTATTTTGTATTCTTTAGAGAACTATTTATTCATGTTCTTTGAACATTATCTATTGGTTAGATATACATATTAACTATTTATATATCTCAGATTGTCATTTTTCAGTAGTTCAGTTATGTCCAACTCTTCATGACCCCATGGAAAATACCATGCAAATAATGTGGCTTTTTTTGACAAAGATACTGGAGTGCTTGGGCAATTACTTCTCCAGTGGATTAAGGCAAAAATAGGTTAATTGACTTACTCAGGGTCACACAAGTCTCTCAGGACAGATTTTACTCAGGTCTTCCTGACTCCAGTCCCCTCATCCCTCTATCCAATGAGCCACTTAGCTACCTCCAAGCCAAACAGAGGTTATGTCACTTGCCTGGGATCACACAGCTAGGTCTGAGGCTGGATCTGAGCTCATGTGCTGGGCCTGGAGTCAGGAACACATCGGGCTGCCTCCAATATCTTGGATATCAAACCCTTATGAAAGAAATCTGATTTAAAGCATTTTCCCCCTATTTGACCACCTCCCATTTTATCCTAAGAGGCATCTCTGTTATGCAGTCCTTGATTGACCTATAGTTTCTTGATGACCTGGTTGTTGTTTTTGTTGTTGTTTTACATTTGCCTACAAATGTCTTCCCCATGTCCACGCTCTCCCACATCTTCAGGTTTCTGCTGGCTTCAGTTTCTCCTGGAGGTTCCAAATCCTTCACCTCTCCCAGGACAAAATCAAGTGCCAAACATGAATCCCCCACATCTCATCCATTGTAAAGTCTTTATCTCCCTTCACTGCTTATTTCTTTTCACTTATAAGAACATTTGATAGTAAAGCTCCCTTTCATTCCTCTCTATCCCCTTGCTCCAACCCCTGTTTTCTGTATCCTCCTACTAGAATAACATAAAAGAAGCATTCACTTACAGTACATTTAAAAAGAAGTCTTTTACTCGTCTCACTATTATCACTCTGTTGCTATTGTTATTTTTTCCTGATGCGTTTATATACTCCTGCATTTCTTCTGTTTAGGATGTTCAAGAAGCAATTCTAGTTTCCTTCCTAAATTTTTTTCTGAACTCTTTTTATTATTGAAAGTTTATCTTTTGCTGTATGTGTTTGACATCAGATTTTTTGGATAGGCCACCCTTGGATACATTCTGAGCTCCACTGCTCTTAAAACATATTCCATTCCCTGTCCCTTTTTCTAGTAGGTAATTATTGGAAAGTCCTTTCCTTTATATTTAATGGCTTTTCTCCTGATGGCTTGTAGGACTTCTTATTTCTAAATTGAATTGCTAAATTAATGACTATATGCCTTGAAGTTTGCAGTCTTTTTTGTTTGTTTTCTGAAGATCTGTGAATTCTTTCAGTTGGAATTTCATTTTATAAGTTTAGAAGTTCTGGGCAGTTTCCGTTATTATGCTGTTAAAATTTTTGGTGCTGTTGTGTTCTTTTGGGACCTATCATCTATAGGTTGTCCATATACCTGCTGTCTTTGAGATCCATGTTTTGCTTATATAGCGAGCATATTTTCTCTAAATGTTCTTGATTTTTGCTTCTTTTCTTCTAGTTTGTCCTTTTTGTGCCTTTGTGTTCCCAATCTATTGTTCTGTCATTGGTTTCTTTGATGAGGATTTCCAATGCAGGTTCAAGTTTTCCTATTCTGCTCATTATTTTTGTTATTAAAGGCATAAATTCTGTGCTCAAAATTCTCTTTTATCATTTAAACAACTCGCAAATGGCATATTATGATTCCTGTTCTCCTCAACTTTCACAGGGCCCTATGTCTCAACAAATGTTGGATCATTTTCCTTTGTCTTTTGTAGTATTTATTCATACATACCTGGACTTGTATACTAGATCTCGAGGCCATATTTCTTTCTCCTGTTCCTGTTTTTCCTGTTGATTTATCTGCTTGTGTTCAAGGTCTTTGAGTTTTCTTCTTGCTGAAGTCTTTGATTTTTTTGTCCTTTTCCCCCTCTCATTTTCCTTATCATTAACTTCCTGACTCCTTCCTTTATGATTATGGTTTCCTTTAGGGCTAGATCTCAAAGTGTCTTAACTTCCTCCTCTGATGACTATTTCATACTGCAGCAGCCTGGATCTCTGCCCAGTGTGACTTTTGGGTGGTAAAACTAGCTACAGCTGGATGTTGTGCCCTATCTCTCAGGCTTTGTGGAATGTTATGCAGCTCCCCCATACAACAGTACCCTTCATATCTTGCTGTCAGTAGTATGGGAGTTGGGGGGGAAAGTACTAAGTGAGCTTAGGGTTGATGAGTGTCAATTCCATGGTTTGGGGGGGATTTTTAAATCTTCTTTTGAATTCTGGGTGTCCTAGACCATGGAAACATCTAACGTTGCTTTATCTTTGGTGCATCATTTCTGTTTTGGAGAGGTTTCAGAAGTTTCAGGGGTCAGAAAAAATGGCTACCCCACCATTTGGCTGTTTATATAACCTAGAATTCCCTTCAAATTAATATTGCCTTTAAATTACAATGATTTTTTTCTTCCTCTCACCACTGACTGTTCAAAACAAATGCTCATTCTGGCTAACTCAAAAAATTATATCTCATTCCCCAGATTAGTCCATCATTTCTGTCAGGAGAGAAGTCTTCTATAGTGTAATTATTAATGACTTATACCTTGGGCTTCTTGTTTTGAAAAGTATTTGATCATATTTTTTAACCATTTATTAAATGAGAAAGGACTCATTCCTACAAATGTGATCAATTCCATTAAGGTGAATGTTTCTTTAATCTTTAATTTTCTAGACCTTTAATGATATCATACCCAAATTTGAGATCTGCTATTTTCTACCCTCTCAATCAACTACCGATCTTGTTTGTATCCTTGTATTTCACATAGCAATGATGTCAATAGATCTTTTTCTCTTCTTCCTTTGTCTTTCTCCTCATGTCCCTTTCCCCCAGTGTCCAAAGTTTCATGTTCCTTGCAAAATGTGCACATAAAGCAAAAATATTATTGCTTTTCTCGTTGTTGAGTGGTTTGCTTTTTTCTGTGGATATTTCAAGGTTTGTTTTTTTGATTTTTCTTTCTCAAAACATCTGAAAGCAATTGGGCAGAGCTCTAACTAACAATATTTGCTTCTGGTGAAAAACAAGCTATACCCAGAGCAAACATTATAAACCTCTGTCAGTAAGAACCTAGGACCTCAGGAGGCACTGATGAGGGGGCATAACTTGATGAGAATTATGCAGAAGTATACCATTTTATAATCTGTGGAAACAGGGAGTGATCAAGTCAGGCCAGGCCAAGAAGGAAATTATCTGAGGGACAGAAAATGGAGGGAAAAAATGCATTATCTGACAGTTGCCATTTGAACTATTTCATCTTGCTAACTCAGTGCTAAGTTATGTTGCTTCTTCTGGTAAAAAACAGCGAATATTTTCAACATCCTCTAAATTTGTGCCTTGTGGCAAAGCCCCACTTAGCCTACCCTAGTTATAGTTTAACATGGTTGACACATCTCCACTTCTTTCTATTATTTTTTCATATGATATAATCTTGAAATCCTTTACCATACTCATCAACTTTGATTTCATAAGTACATTTCTTAAATTGTGGTATCCATAACTAAACACAATATTTCCAATGTGGTCCAAGTTCATTTTGTATCTGTACAAATCATTAACAATGATGCTTTGGAACATGTATCTCAGAAAGTCAGAAAAATAAATAATATTCTAATGAATTACCAGTCTACTTCACAGAGATTTAAAACACACATAAACCAAGTCAAAAATCACCACTTTTTTTTTTATCATAACAATCAAATCATGATTAAATGAAACTATAAGGCCTTGGCATATATGATTATTGACTTTCATTTAAAATGACTTGCTAGGAGTACTTAGTAATTCAGAAGTATTTTAATTAGTTAATTACATTTGTTTTCAGTTTATTTACTTTTTATCATAGGAAGATAAGCAAAACACCTAAATTGTCGATTTAAATAGATTAAGAGTAATTCCTTCCATCCTTGAATCTGGTAGAAATTACTTATTAGATATGCATTTTTCACCCCTGCCTAAGTAAATGGCTGATATTATTTGGTGGACCAGGTCATTTGAGTTTGTGTGTATAAAACACAAATATAGTTTGGAATGAGGGCCTAAGGAAAGAAAATTTATAAGCTAATATTTTAATAATAAATATCAGCAGATATTTATACTTAAAATATTTTATTAATGTCATGTAGGACCTATATACTACGAAACTGATTTTGCCATTCAAACTTTCTGAAATATGCATTAGTTATGATAATCGAAGGAGTGGTTTGTAGGGTTCAAAACTATTGACTTTGTTCATAGATAAGCATTATATTGACAAAACAGTTCCCTTCTGAATGTCCTGACTTAGTGGAGTTATAACTCAGTAATCAAATATATTCCTAGACCAGAAAACAATAAAGGAGAGGGCCAAATTAGTGTTGATCACTAAATATTTAACCTTAAAGACCAACTACATAATATGATTTCATTTCACATTCACGAAAACTGAAGCCCTGAAAAGTTTGGTTATTGTCCCAAATTTTGCTATTGTTCAGTCTTTTCAGTCATATGCTCTTCTTGACCATATTTCTCAGTAAAGATGCTGGAGTGGTTTGCCATTTCCTTCTCTCCTTTTACAGATGAAAAACTGAGGCAAGCGGGGTTAAATGGCTTGTCCAGGGTGACATGGCTAGTAAGAGCATGACACCAGATTTGAAATCCAGAAGATGAGTGTTCTGACTTTAGACATGTCACTCTATGCGCTATGGCATCTAGTTGCCCCTTTATCAGTGTTATTTAGGCAAAACTAGAGCCTGGGTCTCCTGATCCAGAAGCCCAATAATCTTATTTGTTCCAGACTATAGGGTCAAAATGACTACAACGTACAGACACACATTTTGATGTATTGAACTTTACCCTATAGAACATTCTTTTGGCTAATGTTCTAGGGGTCAAGAAATGTTATGACACAAGATATTTTATGATGTAGACTTTTAAGGGTGCTCAGATATATTGTGGCCTTCTGGTCACATGGAAAGACAGCAGTCAGTACATGAATGAATTATTGATAAAAAATGGCATTTTCCAGGGATTGATCGATAATAAGACATGGTTCTTCTGCATAACTATCATTAAAATGACAAAAAACAAGTTTTTGAAATGAAACAGACACAGTATGATGAGATGTGTGTTAAAATTACACCTCTGCATATTACTACCTGTATAACCTTGGACAAGTCAACCTTTCTGATTCACTGTTTCTTCATCACTCAAATAAAAGGATGGCTTTCAAGGTCTGTTCCAATTCTCTGATCCTATACTTTAAAATATTCTTGGACAAAAAGAGAAAAAAATAAATAAATAGTGTGAGCAGTCAGATACATCTGCTCGCCTCTGCCTTTATAGTTTTCTTCTTTGCTAACATATGGAAATACATCAATGGCTGTGGAATACTGTACCACATTTCTAAAGGACAGCGTCGGATTTCTTTCTTTGCAGATGTTAACATGTTAATATTCATCTACAGAGCTTATTTCAAGGCCATTCTAAGGGGAAAATGTAATCAATTAGATAATTCCTAGAAGTAATAAGGCATTTTCTTCTTAGGAGAGTTTAGATCCTTATTGCCTTGGCAAAGATCTTGACTAAAGATTACCAGCTAAAACTCAATCCTGTCTAGTCATGACTAAAATTTAAATTAATGCAATATTGTAAGCTGTAGTAATTTGATATGCACAGGTCTACATTTTCCATGTTGAAGTGGGAATACAATCAAGGTTGAATATACTTGAGTGGATTAAGGCAAATCCTGAAAAATCTTCTTGATGCATAAGTTGTATTAAAAATATGCAGCAAATTGGAAAAAAAATCTTTGGTCTAATGTAAAAAAACTCAATCAATAAATTATTATCTATTAAATGACTCTTGTATCAGGCACTGGGCTAAAGCTAACCCAGCATGCTAAAGTAAAGACTTTTGCTCGTACCATTCTACTGTCACAATTCTGTGAAAGAGTATACATAGGCAGTGTTCATGGCTCAGTCATGAGAAAAATATTGATCAGTCTAAAAATCAACAAGCATCTTTTACATCCTGTGTACCAAGCTCTGGGCTAAGTTATGAGGATATGAATCAAAATAATGAAAACTCCCTACCATCAAAGATCTAGGGGACGCTGCATAAGGAGTGTTTGACTTGGATTCAGTAACATCTGAGTTTAAATCCTGCTTCAGATATTTGCTGGCTGTGTGACCCTAAGTTGGTTGGTCTTGGCATAATAATAACACCCACTTTCCAGGGTTGTTGTAGAGATCAAGTAATATAACTTTTGTAAAGTATTTTGTAAACCTTAAAGCACTATATAAATGTTAACTGTTACTATTATCAGGGGCTTCCTATAAACTTTGAAATAAAATATGAAGCAATCTCCCAATCTGAGTTTTAAAGCCATCTAGAATATGGCTATCTATATTTCTACAAATTTCATATTACTTCCCTACTATGCTTTCTATTAGAGCCAAGTTGACAGACTAACTGTTTCTTGAAGAAGTTGAGGGACTTTTCCCCCACCTTCTATTTGTGCGGCTTTGCATAAATTATCCCCTCTCATTGAAACCACTCCTCTTTTATTTTAGTCTCTTAGAATCCTCAACATGCTGCTGTAGGGTTCAGCTTGTGCACCACCCCAATAAGCTTTTTAGATCCCCACGATGTAGTTACTCCTTCTTAGATATAAACAGAGTTTATTTGTGTATTGTCCATATATAGGTATGCATATATACATGAATGTTTACACACACATGTTTATATGTATGTAATATATACACATAAATATAGGAACATATGTTCATATGTTATTTATTATATCCATATATTCTATTTTCTATAAAATGTGCACATATGCATATGTGTATATAAGTATGAATACATACCTGTATATGTGTGTGTACACACACACACACACACACATCTGTGTATATATTTCCCTAGAATACCATAAGCCTTCACAGACCAAGAATTGTTTTATTTTTACCTCTATATTGTTAGCACCTGGCACATTGCCTTAGAAATTGAATCTATAAGATGTGAAAATACAGTAGGTTTGAATGTTAACATATTCTTAGGTAACTTTGAGAAATTGAGGAAAGCATGGAAAAAAATTATACAGATTGGAGATAAAGTCAATGTTATCTCAGTTTTCAAAAGCAGAATGGGTGGATTCTGAAAACTATGTGAAAAAATTCTGAAATGGATTATTAAACATATGTTTTACAAATATTCAGAAAAGTATGTATTCACACACATATTTATATATATGTATATGTATATACATATATGCACATACGTGTACACATACACACATACTTATCAGTAAAAATAAACATGGATGTAACAACTAAGAATAGTGGAAAGTAAAATTATTTGTGATTATTTTATTTAAAATGAGTCATCTTTTAATATTTTAAATATTTTATTAGATCTTTATTTCTAATTAATATTGAGGAATTTATTTGTTTAGCAATCCCTACATGTACATGGGTTCAGTTTTTCAACAGAATCATGAGAAAAAGCAAACAAAATGCATAGTATATTAGGTTTTCGAAATCCTGTTTTTGTCTCATCATTTGTCTCATTGTCTCAAAGTTCTTACATTACCAGGATATAAGCATTATTATTATTATCCATTATAATTAATAATCCAGTGTTTTTTCCCCAATGCACTCTTCTCTAGCCTTTCATACTGTCAACCACCAATTTCTCCTTAATATTGTCTTGTTTCTAGGTTTTTATGATACTCTATTGATTTTCTTCCCATGCCTCAGACTGTTCCTTCTTTGTCTCCTGCGCTGGATCTTTTATCCTTGTCATGCCCACTATAGTAGGATGTTCCCTAAGATTCTGTCGTGAACTCTCTCCTCCCTTTTTACTATCTCACTTGATGATTTCCTAGACTCCCATATTTTCCGTTGTCTCTATGCAAATGACTCTCAAATGTACTTGTCCAGTTCAAATCTCTTTTCCTCCCTTGATGATTACACTTGATGATATCATGACTTCCCATATTTACAGTTATCATTTCTCTGTAGATGACTCTCAGACCTACTTGTGTAACCCGAACTCTCTCCCTAACTTTTCTAGCATCTCCAAACACTTTTTAGATATAGTGAACTTAATGTCCCACAAGCAGCTTAAACTCAACATGGCCAAATGTGAATTAATTAGCTTTTACCCCAAAACCTTCCCATCTTCCTAACTTTTCTCTCATTGTAGAGAACATTATCTTCCCAGTTACCAGGTTTGCAACCTAGATTTCATCTTTGACTCCACACTCACTTCCCTATATCTGATCATTTGTGAGGAGGTATCATTTATGTATTTGTAACATTCTTTACATATGTCCATTTCTCTTTCACCAGCCTGGTGCAAATCATCATTTCCTGCCTGAATCACTATAGTGGCCTGTTAGTTGGTTGTTCAGCCAAGAATGAGATAATGTATACAAAGCATTTTGCAAACTAAAGAGCGCTGTATAAATGTGATCATATGCAATACATCTATGTCTAAATATTGACTTTATAACTGTATAATAAAAAAACTATAAATACACACATAGATAGATAAATAGGCCAATAGATATTTTCTGTATACATTTTATATCACCCATCTGTATAAATAAAATGCTTTAAGGAACTATTTTCATTTCATAGTTCAGACCCTTATGATAAGGAAGATCCATGCAAAAAAGAACACAGTTGTGTAATTAATAAGATGACATTCCAGCAAATGTAGTTTTTTTGCACCTAATTTTGTGTTACATATGAAAAAGTATGGGTCCCGGTCAGTGGTTACTTTTTTTCTGCCAGAAGGGACAAGATATGGGTGGAGGAAAGCCTTCATTTCTTCTGCTCATAAGATTATGTTATAGAAAAGGGATGCTGGGAGATGTTCTTCAAAGAAATTTTCAGGGAATGAAACCCAAATGTAATGCACAGATTGGTCTTCAATTATTTGTTCAATTTTGTTACAAAATTTCTTTAGGTAATCACCTCATACAAAGATTGTGAAAACTTTTGTAAACCCCTACTGAGATTCATGGCTTTCTCAAAGGTCTTGTTTGCTTGTTTATAGACCTGTCTAGATCATTGCCATAAATATTTGGATTTGGGCTTGACAAAAATGATAGGAAGGCGAAGTTATGTTTTTTACAACCTCTTGGTGGTGGTATTCCCAGATAGATCAAAGATGCAGTGATTCTTCTGAAACTACCTGAACTAGGTAGAGTATGGAACTGTACAGCATCAGTGTACTTGATCTTCTGAATATTATTTTTGTTATTTTCATTTTAGAATTGTATTAAAACATTTTATTTTTATATCCTAGACATTTCTTTATAATCCCCAAACACACAGTACCCTCACTGAGCCTCCCCTTGTAATAAAATAGTTAAGCAAAACCAACTGAAAAAGAAAATGTATTACACTGCTTATGAACCTGTTCAAACAATAACATTTCAAGAAAAGGAGATCTATTTCCACCTTTTCTATATACCTAGATCTTTACATGTTGTGTCCTCCGTTAGAACATATCTTCCTTGGGGGTAGAGACAAGTATGTATTCCTACCACTTAGCACAGTGCCTGATGCATAATAACCACTTAATTAATAATCATTGACTGACTGACTCTATTAAGAACTAAGGTTAGTTATTACAATTAGGTAGCATTTAGTTCTTTGCTAAGTTTTAGTATATTTTGTTTTATTTTTAATAGTCTTGTTTTACTGTCTTTTTTCCTTGTTTCTGCTTATATCACTATGTATCAGTTCATATAATTTTTCCTATATAAATACTTTTTAATATCTTTTTCCATTTGTTTTTGTGATGTCAATTTGTAAAAGTCTTGTACATTTACCTTATCTTTGCAAGGTCAGGTGGCATATAGTATAGAAGATCCAAATAGATGTGGAAACTCAGAATCAGATCATCATTGCTTGGTTCCTTTATTAGATCCATGATGAGTAAATTTCACATAGTGAATTTCATTCTATGTGATAAAATACTTTTATGATAAAATCTTTATCTTTGCAACTGCTCTCATTATCACTGGTGTTTGTTGAATGCCATACCTTTTTCCACTCAGATTTTCTCCTGGCTTAAATTTTGTTTGCTAAAGGCAAAACTATCAATGAATATGAATAACTTTTCTCTATTTTCTTTTTGATTGACTTATTAGATTAGTTCATCTGATTATCCCTTTACTGGTTTGGAAACTCACTGTCTTGGATCATACTCCTTTTCTTTTCCCTTGGGTTCACACAGCTAAGATCACTTTCTCCATGGTTGTGGCTAGTTACGTTTTCAGCATTCATTGTGATGAATATAGAATGCCACTAGAAGAAAAATAAACTTTTTTCTTTATTATTGCAGAGAACTATCCCACATCTCTCCACAACCATACAGGTTTCAGCAATAGAAATATTTTTTTTTCTAGTCCACAGTGGTCCAGGCTATTCTTCATCATTTGTTGTCTCAATTCATGACTGTTGAATTCAAGGCAACTATATCCTAGCACTCCACTGCTACTGTAAAGGACAGATAGCCTGTCCTGTATAGAGAAAGGAAGACAGAACATGCTAGGAAACGATGAAATAGTGGTGCCAGCAATGAACATAGCCAGAGAGCCTCTCTATTTTCCTTCTGTTGGGTGGCCACTGGTCTGTCATGTGCTCTCCTTTTCAGGTTTTTGTTGTTGTTGTTGTTGTTTCCCCACAATTATATCAGAGGTCTTTCTCTGCGTGTGTGTGTGTGTTTACAGTCTTTACATGATAGTCTGAAATACATTGCATTAATATGTCATAAATACATGATTTTTCCATTGTTGGATGATAGCTTTTTCTCCAGTTTTGTGCACTTCAGTTTTGTGCACTTTCTTGGGCTAATCAGGTAGTGTCTTGGATCCAAACTGGCTAGAAATGTAAAACAAATGGCACTAAGCATTGTGTATATCACGCCCAGTAATCTATTCTTTCCCAAAGCTGAGTATTTGCTATGTATCTGATGGTAATGAATTCAGAGAATGGGCTACTATCACTTTTTAAAAAGTAATATTGTCTCATAGGCTTTCAAGTCCAGACCCCTTCAGCCTGAGCCCTCCAAGGAATGAGTCTACAGACCTCTAGCAGCCCCTGCCTAGTCGAAAATCTTCTGCTACAGTGATGCAGTCACTTCCTCAACCTCTTCCCATTAAAGCCTGACATGTCCTCCTCAGGCTGTCTTCTTGTGGTCCTCAGGTAGCCTTGTCCATGGCTATGCCAGCAGGATGCTTCTCTTCTTTTGAAGTATTTTTGAAGATGAAGAGTTTTTTAAAATGTCTTTTAGAGAAAGTAAAAAAGGCTACAGTCTGACCTGATGACAGAAAATTTAGGTCTGCCTTCTATAAATGAAGAACACAAAGGATTTATAGACCAGTATCTGAGTCCAACAAAAGGTAACATTCCACTTGATGCATTTCTGCTTTCCAGCACCAATTCAATAAGAAAGATTTTACCGAAAACCTTAGGACTAATAAATGTGAATGTTGGACTCCAAATGATTATAAGTACATCACAAAGACTAGCCAGTTCTGGGAGTGTTCTGATTAGGAATCCTTACAGCCCTGCACCAGTAATGGTCATTCAGACACATGTGGCAGAAGCCTCTGGCTGGGTTCCAAGGGATTGAAAACATGCTAGAGAGTACAGACACTTGTTTTCAAAAAGTAAAAGAAGCAAGAAAAGATAAACATGGAAAAGGCTTGAGACATTTTTGTCCATGAAAGTATATGAAAAAGTTCAATGCAAAGGAACAACTTCATATAATGAAATGACTGATGAGCTGGTATATAATCATTTGGCAACCAATTCGGCTTATGATCAGAAGACTATTAGAGAAAGAGTTTATGATGCCATCAATGTGCTAATGGCAATGAACATAATTTCAAAGGAAAAAAGGAAATAAAATGTATTGGGCATGTTACAAATTCAGCTGAAGAATGTCAAAACATAGAGATAGTGAAGCAAAGGCAAACAGAGCAGATAAAGCAGACAAGGGCTCAGCTGCAGGAGATACTACTGCAGCAAACAGCTTTTTAAAATGTGATATAAAGGAATCGGAAGAATGTACAGCAGAACCAGGGCTCACCAGCTTTGAACTAAACACTACTTTTTATAATTGTCAACACAAGCAAAAGAATTGTTATAGACTGCAGTATCTCAAGTGACAAATTCAAATATCTTTCTAATTTTGACAATGCTTTTAAGATCCATAATGATATAGAGGTTTTGAAGTGAATGGGAATGTCTTTTGTCCTGGAAACAGGCAAATGTTCACTCAAAGACCTAAGAGTTGCTAAATCATTGAAGCCAAAAGTTTTGGGAGATTATGTCACCAATATGTCTACAAGTCCTTCATGGATGAATCAGGATCAACTTCTGAATCCAACCCCATCAGCTCCAAATTTAGATATGATTAGTGGTGTCACTTTATCACAATCAAGTGTAAAAAAAATAAAAGGGTTTTGTCTGGATGCTGAAGTAGCCTTAGCATCTGGGCATTTATTTCCTTGCATAAAGTTGTCAGAAAGGGGCAGCTAGGTGGCACAGTGGATAGAACACTGGCCCTGAAGTCAGGAAGACCTGAGTTCAAATCCAGCCTCAGACCAAGCACTTGACCCTTACTAGCTGTGTGGCCTTGTGCAAGTCACTTAACCCCAATTGCCTAACCAAAAAAAATAAAATAAAAAGAACACACATATAAAGTAGTCAGAAATCCAGCAGCACAACATCCCACTATTCAGAGTCCCCAGGCAAGACCTTGTGTTCTTTAAGTGATTAGGATGAAGGCAAAGATGATGAGGATCCCTCATCCCCAGAATAAAGAAAGCAGAAGAGCTACATTTTTTAAAAAATGCTATTCATATGTGTTTTAGTGTGAGCTCTTTTTCTTGTTGTGATTGCTTCAGCTCTTGCTTTTGCACTGTATATTTAGTGACAATGCATGAAATGCAGCTAACAACATCAAAGTTAAGATGATCAAGTTCAAAGCTAATATAGCATGAATGAAGACTCTAGCCATACAAAGCATTAAGACACAGAACAAACAGAGTATTTTCCTCTATGACTGAGGTAAAGTAATCCATGAAGACCTGACAGAATGAATGCTGTTTAATTACCTTCTGAGATGTGGGACCATTGTCTTCTCCCACACCCCATATCATCCTGCTCAAAACTGAGAATGTGACAAGGAAAATTCCTTAGCTAAAGTACTTCTCATTCTCAAATATCTTGGCTATTCTATTATTAAATGATGACATGGATATCTACAATATGCTTCAACATGTATGAGTGAGGTACCTAGAATGTTTGTTCACCTGATTCTAGAAATCAAAGTTTTAAAGAAAAAGTAATACTGGTAATAATGGCCAGCATTTACACAGTAATTTAAAGTTTTCAAAGTTTTTTATATATGTTATGTCATTTGGTCATTACAGCAACCATAGAAGGTAGGTGCTATTCTCATACCCATTTTAAAGATGTGGAAACTAAGGGGCAGATAGGTGGCACAGTGGATAGAGCACCGGCCTTGGATTCAGGAGGACTTGAGTTCAAATCCGGCCTCAGACACATGACACTTACTAGCTGTGTGACCCTGGGCAAGTCACTTAACCCCATTGCCTAGCAAAAAGAAAAAAAAAGATGTAGAAACTAAGATTCCTTTTTTCAATTATTTTATATAGTTGTCTTTAAAAAGTCTACAGGTCTAAATACATTCTCCCCCAATTGCTTACCCTTGCAACAAGTTTAAGGCAGGAAGTCATCTCAAGGTTCAGTTCCATTTAACTAAGACCATGATAAAATCAGAACACCTTTTATTCACTGTATTGGTCTTCAGTGCTGAAGGGAATCAGCTAGTGAACATGTGCTTCATTCATTGTGCTGAAGCAGCTCATATTTTGATATGCATCTATATGTCCCTGTTTTCTCTAATGGTAGCATCCTGAGCAACGTTGTGCTATTTGTACATCTGGGTAGATATGGCATCTCAGCACACTTGTAGTACTATCCTTTACATGTTTCCATGGTAACTATTTGAGCTTGGTTTCCTTTATCAGTAGGCATGATTTTTGCCATATCTCCAAACTACGGTTCATTCTTGGCCACACTTCTGGGGAGGGGATATTCCATATCAACAACTTAGCAATTTAGCACTAGTAACATAAGCTTCTGAGGAACAATATTCTAAACAACAAATGGCAACTTTAGGTTATATCTCAGAATCAAAGCAAATGAAGCAAATTGTACTTTATTTGTGTTTTGTTTTTTGTTGTTGTATTTGTTTTGGGGATAAGAGTAATAGATAGTTAACCAATTTACAATTGCGTTATCAAAATAGGTTATTTTTCTCTCTTTTCTACAAAATAGTTTCAATTTTCAGTCTATTGTTTTACTTTAGGGAAAGAGACGTGGGATAATAGTGATTGACAAATCTTTGGGAGTTAATACTTTATCTTGACTTATTTGATTTTGTGATACATCTTCACCTTCACTGTCTCCTCCCTTGAATATTTGTTTTGTTTTGCTTTGCTTTTAAAGGATAGCTTGTGTAAACTGTCTTTTAACTGGAGGAGGAGGCACATAATGGGAGGAAATGAATGAGATGAACTTCAAGAACATTTTCGTAGGCTTAGGAAAGGACATCTCAAAAAGTGTTGCTCTGAAACAAAGGATTCAATATCAAATGTACTGAGTGCCTCTGTGTGTGTATGTGTGTGTGTGTGTGTGTGTGTGTGTGTGTGTGTGTATGTAAATGTGATAAGGATTAATTCATCAACTCAGCTTTTGTTCTGAAATTTTTACAGCTTGACTTGAGGTAACTGGAAACCATGTAGCATGCACAGAACATATTAAAATGCCATGTGTTTATTTTAGGGTAATAGGTTTTCTACTCCTGTATTTTCATAAAAGTTGTAAAAAACAATAACTCTACTCAAGCAACTTTGATAGCCGAAAGTGTCTCATTTTAGAGTAAGCATGAGACTGAATTTTTATTTAATGTTTCAATAATTGAACCAGAATGACTATTTCCTGAAAGAATATGTTTTTTTTCCTAA
This sequence comes from Phascolarctos cinereus, assembly GCF_003287225.1. Taxonomy (NCBI): domain Eukaryota; kingdom Metazoa; phylum Chordata; class Mammalia; order Diprotodontia; family Phascolarctidae; genus Phascolarctos; species Phascolarctos cinereus. The sequence continues at coordinate 71,840,632 of NW_027555847.1, read as the reverse complement.
TACAAGTATTAGAGGTTTTCTGTTGATATGAAAAAGTGATCATTCAAATAAAAATTGTTTACATATTTTATAGTATTTTAACTTTATGCAGAAGACAATGGCACATTATTCATTTCTGTATGACATATCCAATACTTCTCATAAAGGGTATTTGAGTGTGTGCAAAATTGCATTATACGTCTAACTAATGTACAAGCTTCTAAATGTACAGAAAGGTTGTAATCTATGGCAGTGGAGAGCTTCCACATTGTTGTTATCACAAATTCATGTAAGAACCATCAAATTTTCAATAATGTTGGGACCAACATTTGCAGAATGTATAAAGGGCTCATCATAAAAACAGGTAAATATACCCTAATAATTAGCATTAAATATTCACTGGGACATCAATTATCATTCTTGTTTTTACCATTATTCTATTATCATTGTTACTGTCATTATTATATTTTTAAAAACATTATTCTTGGTGACAAGATTGATACACCAGTCTGTTTTGACCCATCACATCCATCTCTTGACAGTCACATGCCTATCCTTTCGGAGGGTAAATTTCTGTTGTCGTCAGTGTTGTCGTTGTTCCTTTGGAGTTATGGATGGGATATGTGTGTTAAGATTTGCTCCAAATAACCAAAGTCTTTGACATCTAAAAATCATCCATGCTGAGATCATGATTCCATATTAAAAAAACAGACAAAAACAACAGCAAACATCAACTAGAGCTGGACCATTACTTGATTTGTGCTATGTTTAGTTTATTTGTCGTTCTTTGTTTTACTAGTCAGACATTTTTCAATTTAAAAAAAAAAGTTAAAATTAGATTAAATGATCACTCCTTGAAGATCCATTGATGAATATGTGATCCTCTACTGAAATACTCATTTAATTTCACGTTAATATAATCACTTTAGCTACCTGATGTTTACTAACATAGCTTTGTAAGAGGAGTGATAACTTAAGAAGTTAACATAATTGCTAATGACCAACAAATTAATAGGAATGAGCTACTCAGTATTTTGGTTTTCCTTTCTAATTCATTGGACTACAGTTCTTAATTTACCAGCCAATTATATTTATATTTAATGTTGTTTTTAGGTGATATATTTAAGAAAAATTTAATTACAGAAAAAGAAAAAAAATATTTAATTTTACTTAAGACTTTGCATTGTTGATTCTATTTGCATGTCCTCTACTCAAGTCTTTATTAGGTCATAGAGGACACTATGAGTTCTAAAAGACTACGTGATTGGTACACAAATTCTTCAAGATTCAAATTCTACAAAGCTGTAAATCATCCAAGACATACAATTTTGAGCGCACCCAACAGTCCATCTAGGCAAAGGAGATTATTGTTTTGTATATCATGGACCATTTTGTAATTCTAGTGATGCCTATAGACCCTTTCTCAGTACAATTTTTTAAATGGAGAAAAAATGCACAGATATATATGTATATAGAAATGAATTCAACATAGTTGGGAAATGTAGTGTGTGTGTGTGTGTGTGTGTGTGTGTGTGTGTGTGTGTGTATGTGTGTGTGTGTGTGTATGTGTATATATTATATATATAGACATATATAATCACAGATCACAGAATAAAAACGTTTGGTTCACACTAACCCCAGCAATTTGCAAAAAAGGAAACAGAGGCCCAGGGTGTTCATGGGTATGTTTTAGAGCCAGGCCCTTTTATTATAGAACATATGCTCTTTCATGACTTTGAGTGTGTTTGCCAATGCATTGGGAAGCAGGCATGGTTGCTCAAAGGGGCCCTAAGTATTGTGATCTCTGCAGAAACAGTCCTCTTTGCTCAGAAGATGATTATTGGAAGGTATAATAGTTGGGAAATTTGTTATTTGTGCCACTCAAATGCTTAAGAGCATGATTAAGAAGCCACACCCCACAAAGGCTGAAGGTAGTAATGTAGTCAATGCTGTCTCAAATGGAGCAGATTATATCATGCTGTCTGGGGAGACTTCCAAAGGGGACTATCCAGTGGAAACTGTGTGGATGCAAACTTGATTGCCCAAGAGACAGAGTCCACTATCTTTCACTCAGTTGTTTGAGGAGCTTCATTTCCTGGAGCCCATAATCAAGGATCTTACTGAAGCTGCTGCCATGGGTGCCATAGAGGCTTCCTTCAAGTGGTGCAGTTGGGACATTAGCATCATCACCAAGTCTGGAAGGTCTGCTCATCCCCGAGTACCATCCCCGGGCCCCCATCATAGCCATAACTCATAGTCCTTAGGCTGCATACCAGGCTCATCTCTACAGAGGTATCTTTTTTCTGCTGGGCAGGAACCTGTTCATGAGTCATGGGCTGAAGGGTTAACTTTGCCATGAATGTTGGCAAAGCTCACGGCTTTTTCAAGAAAGATGATGTGGTCATCACGTGGCATCATTTTTGATTGGCTGGCATCCAGATGCAGGTTTCACCAACATTATGCACATGCTGCCAGTTCCAAAAAAAAAAAAAATGAAGACCTTCTTGTGGGTGACTTCAGCACCTTCCCTTCCCTGTTCCTGCCTCCATCCATTAGATCTGCAGCTGTTATTGGTGTTGTCCATTCCTGACTATTAGAGGTTTTAGACAGCTAAAACAACCCCCCACCAAAAAAAAAAGATTAAAATCTCTTCTTTAAGAAACTATGTGTTAGACCTACTTTCTACCCCACCTAGAAACATCAGTATCAGTTTAGCACACCCCTGCAGGTGTGTAAAGATAGAGCAGCTATGGCTTAGCTTGGGTACTGCAGGTCATCTTTGACATAAGGGACTAAAGTAACATGTATCAGTATTGTGTTTTAAATTGATCTAGACATCCTTCATGCACATACAAGTAGGCACTAGTCACGGTTCTTCTAAGTACAAGTCTTCAATGTACATGGGCCTCTACATCTTTTCTGACCAGAGGAACAACCTTTCCTTTCCCCACCTCCATCATGTAAATTAAACTGTCTTCATTTCAAACACTTAAGGTAAAAATCAAATAGAAGCTGAATCCAACTGCTAAAAACCAATAGGTAAATAATGTGATATTGAGCAATGCTATCCTCTAGTAAGGCACTCCTGCCTTGGGGGAAAGAAGAAGCTTCCAGTCATAAGCCACTTTTTCCCTTTCATTTGGAGGAGGGAGTCTAGGATGGAAAGGAAATTCTCCCCAAAATAGTCTTCACTGTCCCAAGCAGCAGCCCTTACTACACCCCTTGCCCACTACCCGACTCTCAGCCTTCTCACATTGTGAGTGTCTGTGTTCCTCCAATATTTCTCTTCTATTTTAAATCTGGAATAAACCCACACTCTTATTGTGCTGCAGTTGGCTGTAGAATACATCATTTGTCAAAAAACACAAGCTGAAGTAAAAAAAAAAAAAAAAAGGAAGAAAGTGGATAGGTTATATAGAACTTTAAATGCCGGAGAACTTTATATTTATCCTGAAGATAATAAAGAGTCACTAAAGTGTATTGATTTGGGAGGAGGAGGAGCTTAGGAAAATCACTATGACAGAAAAGTGAAAGAAGGACTAGAAGTTAGAGGGACTTGAAGAAGACTGATTAGAAACTTACTGTAATAGTCCGGGTGAGAGATGATGAGGGCCTGAAGTAGGTTGTTAGCTGCAACAGTGGAGATAAGGGTGCATATATAAGAAATGTTGTGAAGCATAGATATGGCAATAAATTGGATATATAAGATGAATGAAATTTAAGTGCTGAGGCTAACAACACTAACGGTGTTAACCTGGGTGACTGGAAAGATGGTGGAGCCCTTAAAAGCAACACATGAGTTTAAAAGAATGAAGATTTTGAAGGGAAAGATAAATAATTCAGTTTTGGACATGTAGAATTTTAGATGCCTACAGGATATTCGTATAGATTAGGGATGAGTACATAGACTGGGTAATCAACCTCATAGAGATGTTGTTGAATTCATAGGAGCTACAAAATTACCAAGTAAGATAGCATATGGGGAAAAGAGAAGAGGTCTCAAAATAGGAACTTGGGTTACTGGACATGATACAGATGAATGTCCAACAAAGCAAAATCCTTAGTGTCTTGTACCTACTGAATTTCTGTATTTACTTCAGGATAGCATTTATGGCCATAATCTCATCCATCTTAAAGTGTGTTACAAGAGCTTTCTTATCCAATACAACAAATTGAGATCCTCCTTTCAAAGGGCCAGACTGAGATATATTAAAGTGATCTATTCTGTGATTATTTCAGAAAGCAAAGACATGTTTTCAGCTGTGCTGTTCTGTTGGGAAAGGGAAAAAGGATGGGAGGGGTCAGCAAGAATGGAGTGAGCCAAAAGGAAGCAGAAAGGTAGTTGATAAATTGTGTGAAACATTGGGGACATGTGCTCATCTCTAACCCAATTTCACAGTTTCAGTGGTCTAGATGATTTATTTTCTTGAGCAATAACCATACAAGGCTCTGTGACTGTGCATTTTTGTTCTGCAGTCACAATGGATTTGTGATTTTGATTGTTTCAATTTGAATGTTGTCCTATATTCAAAATCGTATATGAATAAGGTAGTGTTGTCCAATAGTACCTGAAGGGAAAAAAGGAAATAGATTTGCATGTATGCTCCCTGTATTTCAAATCTTTCCACTTTATGCAAAACTAAACTCAACAAACATGAAACATTAGTAACCTACTAAAAGTATGTTCGTTTCTAAAACATAACATTTATTAAGCTTCTAATATGTAAAAGTGACATTTCTGTAGTCTGGGATAGGATTGATACAAACATTGAATAGGAAGGATATTGTCCCTTTCCTCATGATGTTCTCGGTCTAGAAGGGAATGTATGCACAGATGAGGGAAAATGCTTCCGGAGAATTATCAAGTAAATTTATCTTACTGAGAACTTACTCTTGCAAATGCTGCTGATTTCATAGGAATTGTCAGAGTATCACAAATGTATGCAGAAGGATGGAGTAGGAACACTCATGAAACCATGGTTAATCCTATAATAGGAGCAACATAATCTGTTTAAGGAATTTATATATTTATGTCAGATGTCCCTCTAAGATCTTGGTTTTGCAATATGATATAGTGGGACAAGTTCTAATTTAAAGTTAGAAGACTCAGGTTCAGATCCTGGCTCTGCTACTTACTACCTTTGTAAACTTAGGCAGGTTGCTCAACTTCTTGGAGCCTATTTCCCCATTTGTAAATTGAGGGACTTCTAGAATAATTTCCCAAGTGTCATCTGATGCTCTCATGTTTATTATCCAGAAACACTAGCAAATGATATTGTAGATGGCCTGTGTGAAGAGAGTGAAGAGAGTTAAACCCATTATCACTATTCCCATATCAAAATGCCTGGGGTCATCTAGATACTGTTGTAGTTTATTAGAAGAAAGAAAATTATGCATGTGTGTGTGCGGGAGTGTGAGTGCATGTGCACGCACTTGCATGTGTGCACCAGAGAGAAAGAAAGAAATGGGACAGGATTTCTCTACTAATTCAAATACCATGGGAATTAAGGCCATGTACCTTTTCTATCTATCTTGTTGACAGTTGTTTGGGATTTTCTAGTTGAAAGTTTCCAGACTGGCCATTGTGGGTCAGATTTCTACTTGCCTTTGACACCCAGACCTCATGAAGAGCAGAACAACAAACACAAGGGTTAATCTCTCATCATCCAACATATTTTCTTTATGTAAAATCATCAATCAGAATCACAGAATGACCAATGCATTCATACTATTTTAATGATTAAAAGTTCAGATTGGACTAGCAATTTCTTGGGGTCAGGGGAGAGGGATGCAAAAATCATCACATTGACTTCATCTGTCAGTGCATCTCAAAGTTAAATTCCTGGTTTTAATTTCTGTTGCTATTTGAGGTCACAACTGTGACATGGTACCTACAATAAAACCAAAACCAAAAAAAAAATTAAAGGCTGAATATATTTTGGTCAAATTAGATAATCACAAGTTAGCTTAACAAATATATTCAATTCACTTTCAACCAGTCCATGCAGTATTTGGGAAATTGTCCACAGTATAGGTATTATATCTGGTGAAATGTGCTTTTTTTTTCCTACCATAAAAGCACAGATCTGAATAGAAATAATAAAAATCATCCCTCAATAAAGGATGGCTGTCAAATGATTACTTGCTTCTTTTGATCAACTGCCTGAAAACCAAAATTGTTGTCAAGGGTACAGTGAGGCAGGTCTGGTATAATCATTGCTCCTTGCAGGGTCCAACCAGTTATAGTATCAAATTAAAAATTGGAAGGGATGTTAGAGGTCTCCAAATCCATCCCAGTCTCTTTTTTCAGATGAAAAAAAGAAGCATAGAAAGGTCACTCAGGCTAACATGACTCAGGGAGTCTTTTAACCCAGTTTTCCCTGATTACAAGTCAGTGCTCTATCTACTACTCTGCCTTTTAATCAATCAGGCATCAAATGCTAGCAGTAACTTAATTATTCTCCTTAGAAATTTTATTTTGGCAATAATTAATGGATTAAAAAATACTTTGGTTTACCAAGAAGACCCTTCATTCACAAACAACCTTCTTGAATGGAAGTGAGTGAAGAGTTAAGAGGCTGTTAGATAAAGATGAATTGAATCCCAGGCTTAAATATTCATTATTAGTTTGTGAAATTAAAAAAAAATACAGAAGCCCATATGTTAGTAAAACATGTATTTTTAATGTTTGGAAGTACTGTTCTGAGAGCTATGAATTTCTTTGTACAATTTCCTTGTACAACAGAAGGAACAGTTGTTCTAAAGGCAGAAGACCTGGGTCCAAATCCTGTCTTTGATGCTTTCTACTTGTGAAACTTTCCCCACATTATTTAACCTACATTGGTCTCAATTTCTTTATTTTAAAAAGGAGACAGCTTAAATGAAATGCCTTTGGAGATTCCATCCAACTTTATTCTACATCTAAAATCCTATGTGGAATTCAGTGTCATGATGTTAGGTGGGAATTAAATATGCAGATGCAGAAGTATTCTGTAAGCCAAAGGCCTTTCTAAATTTAAACAGTCTATCAAGGACTGTGAAAAGTATAAAACAATACAAAACTCAGAGGGATAATTAGAAGGGAAATTGCTAAATATTAACTGTGGAAGCAACTGCAACAGAAAATAAAACTTTCATTTTCAAATGTACTCTGTCTCTCACACACACACACACACACACACACACACACACACACACACAATAGAAGACAATATGGCCACTGAACAAAGATACTAGTACTGAAGAAAGAGGACACTAATTACTATGCAATAGTAATGACATACTTAACTATATCCTTGTATTGATCCATACACTGAACATACATTAAAGTCAGTGGAAGTTATTTGAAAATCAATGATACGCTACGTCCCTTAGCAAGTACATATTACAGAGTGTATGCATTTATCTTCTAAGCCAGCTCAGGGTACATAGCAATTATTTGGGTTCTGCCTCAGTATAATTATTTTATAGGACTGGAAAAAAAAAATAAGTATCACAATGAAATCTCACCAAATATTCAATTCAACAACAAATTAACTCATTTTTGTTGTTAATGGTTAAAATTATTTCAATAATAAATTTTATTTGTGCACAAGATTACAAATCAGAAGCATTCAAAAGTTAAGCAATGAGGAGGTGTGCAGTGAATAGGATGCTATACTTGAAGTCAGAAAGACCTAAGTTTAAATCTGGCCTCGGACATTTACTAGTTGTATGATCCTGGATTCCTCAGTCAAACCCTGTCTGCCTCAGTTTCCTCATCTGTAAAATGGAGATAATAATAAACCCATCTCCCCAGGTTGTTGTGAGATATTTGTAAAGCACTTAGCATAATATGCCTGGCACATAGTAGGCACTAGATTATTATTCCCTTCCCTGCCCTGATCCTACCTCCCAGAGCTGTAATAATGATAAACTGAGATGATATTTGTAAAGCACTTTGCAAACCTTAAAGCATGCTGTCTGTAGGATGATATCTGTAACTGAACAAGTTAAGTTGTGATTTGAACCCAAGTGAACATGAAAATATTAGTCTCTTCTCTCCAACAGGGCTACATGAACAAAGAAAAGTAAATCCGTTAAGTGTTGCTGGGCTTCTTTTAAATTTGGACTCTTTCTTTGAAATAGATACATATTACTTCTTTGAAGTTAATGAGGTTAGAAATCCAAGGAGAATCACTTCAAAACTGCAATTGATCTATAATCTCATCAATGTGAGGACTTCCTCCTCTCTTGTGGGTTGCAACACATCCATGCCTGCTCATACTGTGTGATTCTTCACAATGGCTTTCAGCAAATCCTCCATAGGAGAGATACCTAATATTTTATGGTTTCCTTGGGCTCTTTAAGTATTTCGTGGAAGGGGCCTTTTAACTATTAGGACATGAAGAAGTTTGGAATATTGCTACTATGCCTATATTCCAAAGAAACCAAAAAGGAAACGGACCTATATTTACACAGATATTAATAGTACGGTTGTTGTTGTTGCTACAAAAAATTCTGGAAACAGAAGGTTCCCATCAGTTGAAGAATGGCTGAAAAAATTGTGATTTTGCATGTAATGGAATTTTATTGTGCTATAAAAATGACAAAAAGAGAAACCTGAGAAGACTTGTGTGAACTGATTCAAGGTGAAGTGAACAGATGCAGGAGAATAATTTATACAATAAAACGATGTTGCCAACTCTCTTCAATTAATTAACTATCCTTTATTTTTCTAAAGAGTGTTTTTATTGGATTTGATAAAATGTTCTGAATCTCCCATGGTAGATTAGCACCTAAATATTTTCTTCATTTTATAGTTATTTTGAATGAAAATTCTATTTCTGCATTCTCATTAACCCAGTTACCCCTCACATTTTTAGATGGGCAAGAGACGTGGTAAGCACAGCTTTAGAAGATACAGCAGATTGCCAACTGGGTATCATGTGTGAGAATTGTTATAAGGGACATCAAGTATATTCATACTGTTCTTCACCAACATGCAGTTGAAATTGTTTTGTCGTTTTTACGACAAGTGATTTTTTGATAACTGCCTACACAGTTACAGAAAAATGTTAAAGGAGGAAGGAATCATTCGTAATGTTTCACTTTGATATATGAATAGATCCCTTATCACTTTCGTCTCAGAAACCTAGTAATTCATAGACAACAACACCACATTCAGTCTGTTATCCCTCATTCTTGATAAATAACTGACTATATATGTATATATATACATATTTATGTATATATATATATATATCCCCACACATATAACTGTACATACACACATTTATGTATGTATATATGTATATATGATGTAATATATATATACCCCTTTTATACACATATATGAAAAAGTTATATATGTGTATATCCATGCATATTTATGTATAAATGGTGTGTGTGTGTGTATATGTGTATGTGTATATGTATATGTATGTTGCTAGTAAGCTAACTATATAGAAAAGGCCAATTATTTATTATGAGAGATAATAGAGTAATGTGGTGCTGATGTGTATGAAATATTAAATTTCTAAGATAAAGATGATAAGTGATATATTTCTGTATAAAAGTGAAACACCTGGAATGATTCTTTTTTTTTCCTTTAACATCCATAACTTTGTAGCTAGCTATCAGAAAATCACTAATCTTTTAAAATAATGATAATTTTAATTATATTTTGGTGAAGAACTGTGAAATCTCAGAAAATTACAGGTTCAAATAATGTTATGATATAAATGTTTTGAAAATTAAGGAAAATGAATTCTGTTGGCTTTTAAATATTCCCAAAATTATTTGGTCCTTTTTTATAAACCCAGCCATACATTCTGATCTTCCACACCTAATGTCAGTATCAAAAAAAAAATACCAATAAGCAAAGTTTAATATTAAGTAAAATAGCAATTTAAAATTAAAATTTAATATTTTAAATATTGTAGTAATAATTTAGTTTTATTAATAAATTGTCCAAATGCTTTGTATTTTAAAAAAAATGAGAAAAAAAAATGTACCTGAGTATTGGGTTTAAAAGGTTGTGGAAATAAGATATTAACCTAAGAGCAGACAAAGCCTAGGAATTACTTAATTAGAAATGCAGAAAACAAGTTAGCAGAGATTTTCACACACCACTTCCATGTACTTCAGTTTATAAATCTGTCTGCAGTCATATAATTTGTCATTCAATTATCAGTATGCTTGTTAAACTATAAACCAGATAAAATGATAAAAAGTGATTCCAATAAGACAGCAAAAGCATGTAAAGATCCCCAAGAAGAGGGCTGAGGAAATAATTCAGAGCTAAGCCATCAAGAGTTTTCTATTAAAATTATATAGAAGGAGAATGAAACAATTATTGATAGTGGCTTTTAGATGTTGTAAATTTTGTAAATAAAATAAACTACCCCCTCTTTGGACTAAATGCACTGCAGAATAGACCATATTCTAGGATTGTTATTCGGTCAATTTCAGTCATGTCCAACTCTTTGTGACTCTATTTGGTGTTTTCTTGGCAAAGATGCTGGAGTGGTTTGCCATTTCCTTCTCCAGCTCGTTTTACAGAACAGGAACTGAGGCAAACAGGGTTAACTGACTTGCCCAGGGTCACACAGCTAGTAAGTGTCTGAAGCCTGTCTGAGCTCAGGAAAATGAGTCTTCTTGACTTCGGTCTTGGCACTCTATCCACTGTACCACCTAGATGCCCAGATCCTAGCATGGGAGATGATCAATGGACACTCAGTGGTTCCAAGAGTTCCCTTTTCAAGTACACCTCAAAGCAAGTCTATTACTAACTCCCCCAAGGTTGAAATGGGGTTACTCTACGCCTAATGACCTGAATTCAAATGTTCATTTGAATTCAGCTCCCTGCCCTCTGGTTGTTCTACTCATAGTTCCCAAACATATTCCAGATCTCTAAAAATGCATTATAAAGATGATTCAATGACAAGTACTACTGCTATCACAACCACTGTTGCTACTATTGCTGCTGATTCTACTATTACTATTAGCTGCTATATTTATATAGTGCTCTAAGGTAATCAAAATTCTTTACAAATATTATCTCATTTAATCCTCACAACCACCTGGTAAATTGGTGCTATTATTATCCCTATTTTACAGATGAGGAAACTGAGGAAGATGGAGGTTAAGTGACTTGCCCCAGGTCATACAGATAATGACTCAAGCCAGATATGAAGTCAAGTCTTCCTTATTCAGTGTTTTATCCACTCTGCCAATGCTGTTACTCCTGCTCAGAAAACATTTGGTCCTCAAATATCCAAATACTTTGTGACTGTCAACATCCAATTCAGTCCTTCTCTCACCCTTTACCCATCCACAAATCCTTGCCTAGTCTAGTTCATTCCGACAGCATATTTTGAACTACTCCCTTTCTGAACACTTCTTTGACTCCAAAATTATCTGTGATATTAGTCCTTTTGTTGAATTTCATCTTCTCCAAAATAAATGTAATGTCCCAGGAGGGCTGGAGCCATGTGTTAAACTATCTATATTCCCCACAGGACCTAGCAATGTTGTATCTGTTATAAATGCTTAATAGTCAATACATTATTGAAGGAAAGAACAAATGACAGATCTTAGATCTAGAAACTACTGGATTACTCTTATGCAGGCATATGACTTACGCAACTATTATAGCCTTGAATTATGTGGAATGAAACTCAATGACAAGATAAGTAAAGATGTGGTAAGAGAATGCATAGCCACCCTTGATGAGTTCATGACACTTGACCCATTCAAAGTACAACCAAAAGAGTTAGAAGGCAGAAATTTTGAACTACTGTCAGTGATCTTTGAAATAATGGAGAATAGAATACTTGCCACAAGAATAATAATAAGATAATGGTCTCATTTTAAAAGGGAACAAAGGTGAATTCCTTAAATTGTAAGTTACATTTTCTGTCAGAATTCCCAATTATAGAATTTAAGAACTTAATACAGGACAAGTTGATCACTATGGGCCATCATGTGCTCATTAAGACCAAGGTATATATTATATACTTCATTTCCTTTAAAAAAATTATCCAGTTTGGGGGGCGAAGCCAAGATGGCGGAGTGAAAGCAATGACTTGCTTGAGCTCTCCTCCAAACCCCTCAAAATACTCATAAAAATGGCTCTAAACAAATTCTGAAGCAGCAGAACCCACAAAAAGACAGAGTGAAACAAATTTCCAGCCCAAAACAACCTAGATGACTGATCTGAAAGGTGTATCCCACTGGGCTGGGAGTGCAGCGTGGGTGCGCAGGCCGCAGCAAACCTGGAGCAGGCCTCAGAGGACTAAATCTCGGGCAGCTGTGGAGGTTTCCAGACTCCTCAATCCACCAATGCCAAAGACAACTTAGAAGGTCATTGGGAAAAGTCTGTTTCTGTTGTTGGTGAGAAAGGAAGGAGGGGTTTCAGCTCCATTCCCCAAGAGCGTGGCCCTGGAGGGGGGGCAGCTGCTTCCCAAGCTTCCGTCCCACAGACTGAGGGGGAATCCAGTGGCTGATCAGAGAGGGATCAGAGGGATCTTTTTGCCAGTGCTGAGGCAGGAATCTCTTGCTTTGCCTGTGCTTGGATCTGGGTCACAGTTCTGGGCGACTGTGCTGGGATGAGGAGGAGCACTGGCTTGGTGGAGCTTGTAGTGGCTGTACAGAGAACCCTCCTCACAGTTACAGGACAGAAAGGAAGTACTTGTGTCACAGGCCAGGAAAGGAGTAAACACCTCCCCTTATCATACCACCTTGGAAGAACTGAAAATTTACAGGGCCCTACAAGTATCTCTGAAAACAGCTGTACAAACCCCTGAAGCTTGGGACAGTACATTCTCCACATTGGAAGCAGACTCTTACCTTAACAAAGAGTTTAAAACTCAAGTAATTGGCCGGGATCATGAGTAAGCAGCGCAAAAAGAGTCAGACTATATTATCTTTGGTGAAAAAGAAGATCAAAATATACAACCAGAAGAAGACAACAAAGTCAAAGCTCCTACATCCAAAGCCTCCAAGAAAAATATGAATCAGTCCCAGGCCTTGGAAGAGCTCAAAAGGGATTTTGAGAAGCAAGTAAGGGAAGTAGAGGAAAAACTGGGAAGAGAAATGAGAGTGATGCAAGAAAATCACAAAAAACAAGTCAACAGCTTGCTAAAGGAGACCCAAAAAAATACTGAAGAAAATAACACCTTAAAAAATAGCCTAACCCAAATGGCAAAAGAGGTCCAAAAAGCCAATGAGGAGAAAAATGCCCTAAAAAGAAAAATTGGCCAAATGGAAAAGGAAGTCCAAAAGCTTACTGAAGAAAATACTTCCTTAAAAATTAGAATAGAGCAATTGGAAGACAGTGACTTTATGAGAAATCAAGACACTGTAAAACAAATCCAAAAGAATGAAAAATTAGAAAACAATGTGAAATATCTCATTGGAAAAACAACTGACCTGGAAAATAGATCCAGAAGAGAGAATTTAAAAATTATTGGACTATCTGAAAGCCATGATCAAAAAAAGAGCCTAGACATCATCTTTCAAGAAATTATCAAGGAAAACTGCCCTGATATATTAGAACCAGAGGGCAAAATAGAAATTGAAAGAATCCACAGATCTCCTCCTGAAAGAGATCCCCAAAGGAAAACTCCTAGGAATATTGTAGCCAAATTCCAGAGTTCCCAGGTCAAGGAGAAAATATTACAAGCTGCCAGAAGGAAACATTCAAGTACTGTGGAAACACAATCAGGATAACACAAGATTTAGCAGCTTCTACATTAAAGGACCACAGGGCATGGAATATAATATTCCAGAGGGCAAAGGAGATAGGATTACAACCAAGAATCACCTACCCAGCAAAACTGAGTATAATCCTTCAGGGGAAAAAATGGTCATTCAGTGAAATAGAGGACCAGAGCTGAATAGAAAATTTGACTTTCAAATACAGGACTCAAGTGGAACATGAAGAGGTAAACAGGAAAGAGAAATCATAAGAGACTTATTAAGATTGAACTGTTTACATTCCTGCATGGAAAGATGATATTTATAACTCATGAGACCTTTGTCAGTATTAGGGTAGTTGGGGAAAAAAAATTATATGTATGTATATGTAGATAGATAGATAGAGGGCACAGGGTGAGTTGAAGATTAAGGGGTCATATCTGGAGAATAAAATTAAGGGATGAGAGAGGATTATACTCGGAGAAGAAAGGGAGAGGTAGAATGGGGTAAATTATCTCACAAAAAAAAAAAAAGAAAAGTCTCTTACAGTGGAGGGGAAAGGGGAAGGTGAGAGGAATGAGTGAATCTTATTCTCATAGGATTTGGCTTAAGGAGGGAATAACATACACATTCAATTGGGTATGGAAATCTGTCTTACCCTACAGGAAAATAGGGGGAGAAGGGGACAAGAGAGCAGGGGGATGATAGAGAGAGGGCAGATTGGGAAAGGGGTAATCAGAAGTAAATACTTCTGAGGGGGACAGGGTCAAAAGAAAGAATAGAATAAATGGGAGGGCAGGATAGGATTAGGGAAATAGAGTTAGTTTTTCAGAACATGTCTACTATGGACGTGTTTTGCATAACTGCACATGTACAACGTATATGGAGTTGCTTGCCTTTTCAATGAGGGTGGGTGGGGAGGGAGGAAGAGAGAAAATTTGAAACCTAAAGTTTTAAAAACATATGTTTAAAAAAATGTGTTCACATGCTACTGGGAAATCAGAAATATAGGAAATGGGGTACAGAAGTCTATCCTGCCCTACAGGAAAATAGAAGGGGAAGGGCATAAGGGAAGGGGAGAGAGATAGAAGAGAGGACAGACTAGGGGAGGGGATATTCAGAATGCATGACATCTTTGGTGGGGGGAGGGGGAGATGGGGTGAAAATTTGGAACTCAAAATCTTGTGGAAGTGAATGTTGAAAACTAAAAATAAATAAATTTATATTAAAAAAAATATCCAGTTTACTAGATTTTCACATCAGTGTATTTGATAAACTCAATGACATAATTCCTGTGGTCAAAACTGAGATCTATGGATCAGATTGTACTTTTTGATAGATTCCAAAATGGATAAATGACCACATATAAACAGTGTTTGATATTAGACTTTTTATACCAAAAAAGAGCTGATATATTTATAGTAGCACACTTCCCCTTCATCAGTTAACTATAGTCCAAAGACAGAAAAGTCTCATTGTTTATATTATGTACCCTCTAACAAAACAGGCCCTTTGGTATAGGCAATGCCTTTCAACTCTATCCTTACTCCTCAGTCAGAATTGTCCAAGGAGAAGCAGACCAATTTCCAGCAAGCCTTTAAATCCAGTCTAAGTGGTGGCAAACCTCCTGAAGTAAGAACTAGGAATGATGACTCCAGAATATTTAAAAGATGGGGAAGAAATACTTAGCTAGAAGGTCACAGAAAAAGAGGCAATGGGCTGGATATATCCAATAGGCCATAGTTGGCT
Source organism: Phascolarctos cinereus (assembly GCF_003287225.1). Classification (NCBI taxonomy): domain Eukaryota; kingdom Metazoa; phylum Chordata; class Mammalia; order Diprotodontia; family Phascolarctidae; genus Phascolarctos; species Phascolarctos cinereus. The sequence goes on along the minus strand of NW_027555847.1, from coordinate 71,825,224 downwards.
GACCCATGCTCTAGAGGATTACAAGAGATGAAGAGATCTCTGTCCTTGACTTTATTATGCCAACAGCATTGACTTGGACAGAAAGGAAGATATTATACTTTGGGAAAATTGTGGATGACACAAAACTGAGAAGAATAGCTAATATATATTCAATGACAGAATTGGAAGGCCAAAAGGTCCTAATATAAACTAGACTGAGAGACAAAATCTATTAAGACAAAACTTAATTAGAAGAATTACAAAGTAATTACAAAATAACAACCATATGATAACAAGTTAAGATAAACATATCTAGCTGACTCCTATTAAAAAGAGTGGTTTTTAAGATGGCATAGTAAGAAGTCACTCTTACCCTACCTTATCAACCTCTGAAAGCCCAGAAAATACTGCCTCAGGAAAAATGCTGGAACAGCTGAACTAGCAGAAAGATAAGGTGCCTCAGTCCAGTAGCCCAGGTAGCTTAAAGGATTAACAGGAAAGGCCCCACTTGCCCTGTGGGAAGAGGAAGAGTACAGAATGGGAGATGTGCCAGAAAGCTAGTGGAAAGCCCCACCTCAGCATACTGGGGGAGATCATGAACCTCAGGTGGTGGAGTAGGCAAACATCAACACCAGGACCCCCAAGTGCCCCAGTAGGGGCAGGGAAACCACCTCAAAAAACCACCACATGTCTACATGTTCTACAGCAACCAAGCCTCCCTGTGCCTCAGCAAAACTCTGGGAAGTGTTCCAAGGGTTCCCCCTAGGCTGAAAAACATCCCACGACATCCATCTGAAAGGAGCCAAAGAAAGTTAATGGAAAGAAAGTCCCAGGTGAGCAGGCAACCTCCAGGGGCCAGACTACCCAATCCTACCCCTAGAGTTCCAGTGTTCCCAACACCAGGTAACCTGTCATAACCCTACAGCCTCCAACTGCCAGCTGTTGAGGCCCTAGCACACAAAGCTAGTGACCAGGCCCCAGGCTCTCAGCATAAGAAGCTTGGGTCAGTGCCTCCTGCTCTCCATCAGGAGAGCTAAATCTCTTTAAATGCCAGGAAATAAGCAAACAGTATGAGCAAAAATAAATGTATGATAGAGTCTTATTATGGCAACAGTGAAGATGAAGGCAGAAATTCTGAAGAGGACAACACTGTAAACAAACCCAAATCTGGAACCTCAAAAGGGAATACAAACTACTCTGAAGCCCAAAAAACCCTTCTTGGAAGAGCTCAAGAAGGACTTTTAAAGTCAAATAAGAGAGGTAGAAGAAAAATTGGGAAAAGAAATGAGAGGTATGTAAGAGAGAGTCAATAGCTTGAAAAGGAAGGACAAAAATTAACTGTAGAAAATAAGAACTTAAAAAATACAATTGGCAAAATGGAGAAGAAGGTACAAAATCTAATAGAAGAAAAAATTTCTTAAAAATTAGAATCGGGCAAGAGGAAGTTAACAACTTTGTGAGAGAGTAAGAATCAGTCAAACAGAAACAAAAGAATGAAAAAAATAGATGAAAATGTAAAATATCTCATTGGTAAAACAACTGACCTGGAAAATTCATCCATAAGAGAAAATTTAAAAATTATTTGTCTACCTGAAAACCACAATGAAAAAAAGATCCTGGACA